>NC_046166.1:1444033-1514033 GCF_011064425.1 Rattus rattus | reverse complement strand
GGTTGTTGTCAATTCATAGGGTGTTCATTCTGATAAAAGTTTCCTATGGGGAAATGAACTCGAAACATTCCCACTGGTGCTTTCTCCTTCTTCCTTCTTCTTTCTTCTCCTTCTTCTCCTTCTTCTCCTTCTTCTCCTTCTTCTCCTTCTTCTCCTTCTTCTCCTTCTTCTCCTTCTTCTCCTTCTCTTCTCCTTCTCCTCCTCCTCCTCCTCCTCCTCCTCCTCCTCCTCCTCCTCCTCCTCCAAGATTTACTTACTTTATGTATATGACTGTTGTATTTGCACGTACATCTGCGTGCCAGAAGAGGGCATCAGATCCCATTATAGATGGTTGTCAGCCACCATGTGGTTGCTGGGAATTGAACTCAGGACCTCTGGAAGAGCAGCCAGTGCTCTTAACAGCTGAGCCATCTTTCCAGCCCCCCCACCTCCCCATTGTTTTTTTTGTTTTTGTTTGTTTTGTTTTTTTATGCCAAGAGTTGTGCTGGGAAAGCACAGAGGCAGACTGGTGTCTTTTAGGGC
Organism: Rattus rattus; assembly: GCF_011064425.1. Taxonomy (NCBI): domain Eukaryota; kingdom Metazoa; phylum Chordata; class Mammalia; order Rodentia; family Muridae; genus Rattus; species Rattus rattus. The sequence goes on along the minus strand of NC_046166.1, from coordinate 1,513,511 downwards.
CGCTGGCCATGGTCCTATTTGGTGTGTTTGCTAACTCAGACTGAGGTGAACTTAGAGTATTGTGACTCCAGTGTTGAAGGACATCCAAATCACTTGGACAACTGTTCGACAAATGGTGGTTCCCCTTGTCTGTTTCTGTTTAGCGTACCTGGGGCATGGCATAAACAAGCCCCTAATAAGCATCCAGATCTGCCCTTAGGTCATGGTTCTCAACCTGTAGGTCGTGACCCCCTTTGTCAAGCCTCTATCTCCAAAAATATTTACATTACAGTCCATAAGGGTAGCAAACTTACAGTTATGAATCAGCAATGAAAATAATTTTATTGGGGGTTACCACAACATGAGGAACTTCATTAAAGGGTCACAGCATTGGGAAGGCTCAGAATAGCTACCGCAGGAACACAGCGCTATACAAAATCATTAATGTACTTAAAACATTATGAGGGTTTTTTGTGCATATGCTTGTGTGGCTGTGCACATGTATGTTCCAGTGAATATGCATATGTGTGCATGCATCTGGAAACCAGAGGTCAGTGTGATGTGTCTCCCTCAACTGCTCTTTCCGCTTCATTTTCTGAGGTGTTTGTTTCTGAACCTGGACTCTCTTTTGCTCTGCTAGGCTGTCTGGTCAGCAGGATCCTGGGATCCTTCTGTCTCGCCTCAGGCTCCGTCTCCTCCAGCACTGAGGTTTCAGGCAATCACAGTTTTATGTGATGCTGGAAAACCAGGCTCAGGCCCTCATGCTCATGTGGTAAGTACCCTTAGCAAGTCATCATCTCAGACATCGTTGAGTCTGACTTAGTGCAGTGTTTCAGGGGGCGAGGTTCTCTATTGACATTTCTTTCTCATTGATAAGGAGTATTCTATTGAGGGGGCTAGGCTATGTTTCTGTCTCCAGTTCACAAATGTCTTCATTGCTTCCAAGGTGTGATGACCCCAAACAAATCCTGTGTCAAACATTTTTGGGTCACCTTCTCATGTGGTCATATATTTCCATCTTTTCCTGGACTCATACTCCAGAGTTCTATGGTCAATGGACACTGTTTAAGGAATTGTCCACTTTTCTCTAAAATGTCGGTTGCATCCTGATGAAGTGGTGCACACTGGAATCCCAGCATTCCACAGATTGAGGCAGAAAGGTCAAGGGTTCAAGGCCAGCTCCATTTACATAGTGAGACCCCATCTCACAAGACAAGACAAGACAAGACAAGACAAAACAAAACAGTATGACTATAGTTTTATGTGCTCACTACCAAAGGGGGAAGGTTTCAGTTTCTCTATCTTCTCTCTAACAAGTGTTGCTTCCTGCTTTTTAATTTTTTATTTTATTAGAACCATTTTTTATGAGGTACATAGGGGTTCCTCCTTGTGGATTAAATTCATGTTTCCCTCATGACTAATGACAATGAGTTGCTTTTCGTGAACTGATGGTTCATTTGTGTCTCTTTGGTAACGAGTTTATTTCTCCCTTCCCCTCTCTCTCTTCTTCCTTCCCTCCCTTTCTTCTTCCTTCTATTCCTTTGGGGATTGAAGTCCAGGCCCCAGAATGCCATGCATGGGCTCTACCACTGAGCTAACCCTGCTCTGGTTGTTTGTTTCATTGAGTTGTAGATTTTTTTTTAATATATTCTCAATGTGGCTCCTTCATTGTTAGTTTTTATTTGTAACCATTTTCTTCCTATTTGTAGTTGTCTTTTCACTTCCTTTTCAAACGAAATATGTTTATCTTGGACACTGGGTTAGGAATGTGTTCCAAGGTGTATGTGATGGTTTGTATCTACTTGGCCCAGAGAATGGCACTATTAGGAGGTGTGGCCTTGTTGGAGTAGGTGTGGTCTTGTTGGATTAGGTGTGGCCTTGTTGGAGTAGGTGTGTCACTGTGGGCGTGGCTTTAAGACCCTTGTCCTAACTGCTTGGAAGCCAGTCTTCTCCTAGCTGCCTTTGGAACAAGAGGCAGAACTCTCAGCTTCTCCTGCACCATGCCTGCCTGGATGCTGCCATGTTACCTCCTTGATGTCCCTTTTTATTTTCTACCTCTCCTAGATGTGGTGTCGAAGTTTGTTACTTTGATAAAGTCTAACATCATTTTCAAAAATTATAGATGGTGTTTTCTTGCCACCGCTGAGAAATCTTTACTAAATCCAACGTCACAAATAGTTTCTCTTGAGTTCTTTCCCCCCAGACACTGTATAGTTTTAGTGTTTACTTTAAGAGCATGGATCCATTTTGAGTAATTCTATGGAAAATCTGAGTTGATATTTCTTTTTGGCAGCTAATTATTCAATTGTTGGGGCACACATCACTTATTAGAGAGTCTCTGCTTTCCTCCTTAGTGTACTTGACAGTCTGTTGAAAGATGATTGAGCGTGTGTGCGTGCCTGTGTGTGTGTGCATGCGTGCATACGTGTGTGTGAGTGTGTGTGTGTGTGTGTGTGTGTGTGTGTGTGTGTGTGTGTGTGTGTGCATGCATCTCCTGACAGCACTCTGTGGTGCTGACCCCCAGTCTGGTCCTGGCATGACTCTGCTATTAGACTCTCTAGTGCAGACCCTTCCACTTGGCCCTGTATTGTCCGGCTGGTATGAGCCCTTCAACCTTGCTTTGTCCCCACTTACACTGTAGGATCAGCTTAAACAACATTTGCAAGCACAGCCTGTTGAGATCTTGATGCAGGTTTTGATAGGGATTTTGATGGTAATTTTTTTGGGGGAAATTGCCATTTTAATCACATTGCTTTCCAATTTGTGAACACTAACTTAGATTTTCCATTTATTTGCACGTCCTTTCATTCCTTTTACTAATGTTTTATTTTCTTGTACTTTTTTTGTCTTCTGAGTGTAATTGTTTCTTTTGTTAGTTTACTTCTAAATATTTTATTCTGTTTTGTGGCGTGAATAGGTTATTTTCTTAATTTTATTTTCCAACTGTTCATTACTACTGAATAGAAATACAACTGATTTTTGTATCCTGATCCTTTATACTGTGGTAGTCTTAAAGCTAAATGTCTTAGGCAGGCAGTGGCCTTGCACACTTTAGTCCCAGTGCCCAGGAGACAGGTGGATCTCTGCTCAGCCTGTTCTACAGACTGAGTTCCAGGACAGCCAGGGCTACACAGAAACCCCGTTTCAACAAACAGACAAACCACTGCCTTGATACACCTCTCAGAGGTCTCAGGAAGTGCTTATGTCCAGAAATCACAGTCTTGGTCAATTCAAGCTGAACTACAGAAGGATTTCTGGCAGTTAGATAAGAGCCAGCATTCTTCAGTAACTTGTGACTAGTTTCTGCCAGCGAAAAGGAGCCATTTTCCTTGTCTTTGGCAGAAGGGACATGTGCCTTTCCACTGACATATACCTGTAGCCTTGTATCAAAGCCTCGCTGTTCTCCAGGCTGCTATACTCCCCATCCACAAGTACCTGTCATACATCTCAAAGCCTCCACACTAATATCCAGGTTCTTCTCGCATCTTCTCTAAGCCCCCAGGTCCTCTCCAACTCTCCAGCTTCCCTCCGCCAAGCTACTGTTCTCCATATCACTGCTCAATTTTTCCACACCTGGCTCGCCCAGCCCCGACTGTGTTCAGTCTGCTTCTTTTTCTCTGTGCTCTGAACTCTTCCAGATGCCTCTAGATATCCTCTCTCTCATTCACAATGAAAGAATTCCCCCAGTGATGGAGGAGTCGTTTTGGTGGTTTCTTAATGAGCCCCCTTTCCCATACAATGGGTATGTGGGGGGTGGGGTGGGATCTACTCTTGAGTGGTCTTTTGGAAATTCTTACCCAGTAAAATATGGTAGACAATATTGTATGCATCTTTAGGCACAGATTTTTTTTTTTTTTTTTTTAGGAGTTAGCAGTTTCTGCATCCTTGCTGTGGGACTCTGTACTGGAACTGAAATTCAGAGGCCATGCCCTGCAAGGGGCTCATGGCACAGCCCAACAGCGATGTCTGTGGGAAGGAACCCAGCCCCTGTCTGCCAGCCTTTGAGTGTGCTACCCTGGCAGAGGCTCCTGCAGCATCTGACTGAGCAGCTTCAGCTGGGGCTGGTGGAGTTGACTCTGGCCTTACAGTCAGGCCTTGACTTATACTTGTGAGCAAAGTAAAAAAGAACACCTTCCACCCCAAAAAACCCCAAACAAAACAAAGACCCTCAGGTCGGATCATGTCATTGTGTTTATTTCTGTTTTGTTTTCTGAGTGATTTGTTTTCTTGAAACTCAGAGACATTAGAAGAAACATCTGCTCTCTGTGGTTAACAAACTTGATGGGGAAGAGAAGAAGGGAGGAAGGAAAAGAGGAAGGAAGGGAATGAGGGACGGATAGGAAGGAAGGGAGGGGGATGGCTTTCGTGTTTACACTAGTTTTGACAGTCTGAGTTGAATGAACATCACAGCCTGACCACAGATACTCTGTGTATGTGAGATCCTAGGTGAGCCTTTCCTTCTTCCCCTTGTAGCCTTATTCTCCCCAGCTGTACCTATTTGGGTCACTAGATTCTCTCTGCCAGGACTCAGCAGAGAGGCTATGTCCTTTGAGGACCCTGCATTTAGCTGAAGGGAGGCTGCCTCCAGCTACCTGTTCTGCTTGGAGTAGAGGGTCACTTGGGGTTTCTACCCGGCCCCTGGGTGGGGTGGGGCATGTGGACAGAGTTCAGAAGTGAGGCAGAGAGCCCTCCTTCCCACCCTGCTGGGTACTGGGAGAAAGGAGGTGTGAGCAGGAACAAAGGAAGGACTCCAGGACTGAGCCTGACTGCTTTGGGGCAAGAGGGGATGGGTGGCTCTTCAGGGATTGGGGACAGAGGGTGATTGAAGAGTCTCCAGGCTGAGGTTAGGGTGCCCGCCTGGGTCCTCGGAACACTGGACTTTCTTGGATTCCATTCCTAGGATGGAGGGAAGAAAAGGGAAGCTAAAAGCTCAGGTTCTGTGGGTAGGGCCATGCCTACTCAGGCCCCAAACAACCAGGCTCAGGACAGGGCACCATTCCTGTGGTCTCTTCATGCCTGAGTCTCCGTTTGTCCGCTTTCGCTGGAGTGTCCCTCTCAAACTCATGAGGCCCTGGGCTGCAAAATCCAAGGTCATGCTGGGTTTTAGCTTTGGGCATGTATGGAACCTGTAGTCTATGAAGATTCAAACTTTTGGGGAAAAGGGGATTTCTCTTGTGGAAATTCCAGGGATAGGCATTTTACATATGTTCTTTTTTTTTTTTTTAAATTATTTCAGAAGATTAGAAAGATTTTTGGTCATCTATATTTTTTTAAATTTTACTTTAAAACGTGTATCTCAGTGGCCCCTAGTCCGTCTACAGAGTTGAACAGCCATCTCTAATGGGCTGTCTGTCTCTCCTGCTTCATGACATGCTGGCGAATGAACCCAGAGCTCCATGCTTGCTAGGTAAGCATTCTACTAAGCCATACCCTCAGCTCCTACAGCCTAATTTTAGAACATTTTACTCATTCCTCAAAGAAACCCTGTACCCATTCCCAGTCACTCCCCATTCCAGTCAAACAGAGAGTGGTCAGCGTAAAACTTTGCCATTCAGTGGGACTGTTCTGGCCTCTTCTCCTCTTCTTAGGTTGATGCTGCAGAAACCACCTTTTAAAGCTATGCACAGGAGACCTGAATGAACGTGAGGGACTGGAATGGCTCAGGGATGGAGCGAACTCCAGTCTTCTTGGCATACTTCCTACATTGAATAAAGACCCCGTCTTTCACTGCCACCAGCCCATTGTCACAAACACAGAGGCAGTAATTTGGAGGGTCCCCTCTGAGGTCTTAAAGGATGGAAAAGGAGCACAGGGTTGTAATGACTGAGGCGAGACCCACGTGTGCCCCTCCCTGCGATGTGCTCAGCTCAGCCCCCACATGGCAGAGGAGCCCTGGGTTACTTCAGCTTTACCCTTTCTCAGGGTCGTGGAGACTTCAGCAGGGGTTGTTGAGATAAGAGCTCCTGGCATCTGCTCTGTAGAGCCAGAGTGACGATGTCAGAGCATGTCATGATGGCCAGGGAACCTTGGTTGGTCCTTTTACAGCAGAGGGCCTGTTGTCATGTGAGGGGCTAACCACTTACTGGTTTGCTGTGTGTCGGGAAGCAGCTCTTCCTTCTTGTGTCAGGGCTTCTAGACTAGGCACTGGGCCTTGCCCCAGGACGCTGGTGTGCACCCTGTACTGGTATCGCGGTGCCCTGCTGGTGGGTCGTTCTAGGCTCTAGAAACATAAGGTTCATGTTCCTCAGCTCTGCCTAGTCTCCAGGGGAAAGGGATAGGAGTCTGCTTATCAAGAGACACCGAGGAGCGGTGATGTGGATTAGATGGTAACTCGGTGTCATGGTACAGTCAGGTTAAATGGCCTTGGGTCTCGTCAGGGCCCTCTGTATCCCATCCTGGATGTTCTTGCGGGAGGCAGGGGAAAGAAAAGTTTAGAGAGAGAATTGACAGATGCAGGAAAGGGGGAGCTGGAATAGTCCCTACACTGACATCGAATCAAGAAGTTCTGCCTTGTCATTTTGTGGATGGACAACCTAAGACTCCCCAACAGAAGCAGTGCCTCATGAGGGGCCTCTGGCTCTACTGATGTGAAAACACTGCATACTTCCCAGTTGGGCAGTTGTCGTATTAATTAAGGGTCCTCAGAGAGAACAGAACTGATAAAATGTAAAAATATATTAAAATTGAGAGTCAGAGGCAGGCAGATTTCTGTGACTTTGAGGTCAGTCTGGTCTACATAGTGAGTTCCAGAATAGCCAGGGATACATAATTAGACCTATCTCAAAAGCTGCACACCCTACATGGAGGTCAGTTATTAGCTTGACTTCCAGGATATGGTCCAATTAGTCCAACAATGGCTGTCCCATCCACAAGGTTGGATGTCTGTGCAGTCCTAGTCCAGTGCTAGGGTGCTGGCGGCTTGCTGGAGAAGTGTTGGTATTCTGTCTGTGATGGAATCTTGAAGAAGTTGGATCTAATACAGGGGCATCTATAGGGTAAATGAGCTCACCGGTATGTGTGAGGGTGAGCTTACCAGTAAACAGGGAAGAAGCAAAGTTTCCTTCTTCCATGTCCTTCCATGTGGGTTGCCACCAGAAAGTGTGACCCAGATTTAGGGTGGGCATTCTTCCTTCAAATAGTCTGATTAAGAAAACCCCTCAGACCCACAGCTTGGATTTTAGATGATTCCAGATGTTGTCAAGTTGACAAGTTAGATTAGCCATCCATCACCGTTTTGGCTGTGATAATGGGACTGTGTCCCATCCACTGAACTTACTCCATCTTGTACAGCGATATGGTCCCCATGACTTAACAAAGGCAAAATAGACAGAGCACAGTCCAGGCAGTCCAGGTGGACTCCCATTAATATTACCTAACATCAATAGAGCACCCAGGATTCTGGGTCAAACCTTAATGTCTTGCTCTATCTGGAAGGCTCTTCAACCCTGGCCTGGGGTTTTCTCTTTCCATCCCTCCTACTCTTTGCTCAAGGGCCAGGTACTGTGATCTTCAATATACCTCCTGAGCTGGTGTCCCAGCTCCAGGCCTTTAGCCATTGTATACCCCTTAGGTGGCAATTGGCTTCAGAGTTCAAGTTAACTTCCTTTCCCTGGAGACCGTCCCAGACCCGTGCATGGAGTATTGCCCTCCTAGTTGTTCCTCAGGCTCTGAGCTGTTGAGACTTGATTGTTTGTTTCTTCCTCACCCTGGGACTCAGGGCAATAGGGCTGTATCTCTGGCAGCAGGTACAGGTGTTTCTCCCCAATAGGGGTATTAGTAAAGTGAATGGAGGTGTGGCTGCTGCCTGCCAAAATTCAGTAAGTGTTAAATGAGTGCAGGCTGAATGCAGTGGAGGTCAGGGTCCAGCCCACAGAAGGCTTTTATGAGAGGTGGAGGATGGGCCAGGAAGGTTTTGTGATAAGAGATGAGGCCAAAAGTGTGGCATAAGCAGAGCAGTGGGAGAACACCTGGCTGCTTTCCAGAAATGTTTGTCCGTGTGCTTGATCTTGAGAGGGTGCCCCTGGATTGAGGAAACCCTCACCCCTGCCACACATCTGAGGAGCTAAAACCCAGGCTCTGGATGGACTGGGAGGCTTCCAATAGGAGGCGATACTTGGGTAAGGCTTTGAAGAGCACATAAGACTTCACAAGGCAGAAAAGAGAAAAGACAGCCTGTGCTAAAAGGGTAGCCAAAAAGAAGTCATTGAGGGAAGACCTCGTGGTTGAGGAGAAAAGTACCACAGGGCTGCATACAAGGTGCTAAGCTGGATAGGTGGGCGCACTGCCAAAGCTTGTGAGGAACAGGCTATACAGTTTGGATGCTACGGCATAGCTCATTGACTCAGATACTTGTATGGTTGTTCCCCGAGCTCTCCGTGTGTATCAGGCTCTGTGTTAAGTGCTGGGCACACCCTAGTGGGAAAAATGGGTAAGCAGGGAACAGATCAGAAGGCAGAACCAGAGCAAGTGATCAGAAGGCAGCTAAGAAGGGTGTCAGCCAGGCACAGGAGTCTGGCCACAGAGGTGTGGAGGGGACAGGGAGAGGCCACGTGCATGGACTGAGGATGGCTGTGCGTCACTGCTACGTCATCAATGTGAGCAGTCTAATGTTTGAGTCTAGAGTTTATCTGTAGACAGACAGGCTATGGCAGAAGTGACATTCGGGACTTTAGAAGTGGCGTTGTAAAAAAGCAAACAGCTGACCTGGGCCTCCCAGGTATTAGGATTCTCGAGGCCACACGGAGGAGTCTAGGGATAATTTCTGCTCATTCTGCCTTCCAGGCATCAGGCACAGGAGATGCTAACATGGAGGTTTCAGATGGATCCACCTACTACTTCAACATTAGCAGAGCAAACTCCATCTGCCCTAGACAGACTAAAAGATTCACTGGACTGAACCTTGCCGGAATTCCAAGGCAACAAAATCCGTGATAACAGGAAATAGTTTCTGGCTTAAAACACTACGTTACAGTGTAGCTTATTACCTAGGTAGGTAAGAGGAGCAGTGTGGGAGCCATAGGTGTGTGTGAGGGAGACAGTTTGGGCTAGGTGACTGAGCTATCTCATTTAGGATGGCCAGATCTAGTGAATAAAAGTACAGGACTCTGATAGCACTTCAGATAAACGGTAAGTTTCAGTATAAGTATCTCCCAAGTGTTGTGCGGGATGTACTTAAACTGGCAGTCACTGACACTCTGACATCCAGACTTGACTGAGTGCCAGGGCTCTTTCTGTCACTCTAAATCATGGTGGAGCCTGAACTGTGAAAGTTCTGAGGTAGAGGAAGACACTAGCTTGGGGACTGGGAGGTGAGAGGCCTAGACACTGACAGGCTGGTGCCTGTTGTGTACAATCCATGCTGGAGCTGGGACATGTTCTCTTTCTAAGTACCCTGGCAGCAGCCAGGCCTGGAGCCCCTTGCTGGAACCCCAGTCTACAGATGGCACTTGGAGAGGCAGGTTCTCTTGTGTCCCTGATGCTCCCTGCTGCAGCGTGTAAAGAATATGGCTCCCAGTGTGGCTGGGTGCCCGGGCAGGCTAGACTGAACTGGATCCTGGTTGTCCTCGAAGATGCTATCACCTGTTGCTGGGAATCCAGATGTCTCCTATCTCCAGAGATACTGACACAGAGGCTTGGTCTGCAGAGCAGGCTGCTGATGTAGGTCAGTTCACTCAGGAGGCTGGCCCAGGGCAGCACCCAGCTGGCCCTACTCCATTAGGGGCTACTGTAATAAGGCATCCACACTTTCTTCCTCTGGGCTTTGATGATCTTATGTTCCCAGATCCCAGGTAGCTAGGGCTTTCCTAGCCCTGCAGGGAGCCCATGAGAAGGGCATGTCCAGGGAGCTGCTCTGCCTTTGATGCTTCTGCCAAACTTCTCCTCAGGAAAGTGGACCCCACAGTGAACACATACAGATAGTAGCTCTCCTTAATGGCTGTCAAGGTCTCTTTCCCGGGGAGACATCTCACTCATCTGAAATTTGGGGGAAGCCTCAGGTTCAAACTTGAGCTGTGAAGTCCCTGTACAAGATGGCTCTTCTCTGGGGCTTCAAAGGAACGTTTGCTTTATATCCTCCGATGAGGAGGCAGCACAGTGCTTTTGCTCCCTCTGACTGCTCCGGTCCGGAACATCTTTCTGCTGCCCGACTTGAGACTACTGCCATTCCACCCCTGTTTCATACTGTGTGGTGAACACCTTGTCACTTGGGTGGGCATAGAAGGGAGCCTTCCCTCAAGCACTGAGGGGGTCCATCTCAGATCTAGGCAAACGTGGTAGGAAGGTGAGAAAAACTATTACGATTGGGTGTATGACCCTTGGAGTCTAGACTCTAGAGACATCCATTGTTGGTGAATGAGCAAGTGGCCGAGGACAAGTCAGCCACAGTTTCTGAGGCGAGGCAGCCTCACTATGTGCTGCGGTCAGTACTGCCATCCTGCTGTCTTAGAGAAGAGAGTGATTGGCGGCATCGGCTTGTGTCCCGCTCCACAGGGCTTCTTCTTGTATGGGTTAGAGCACAGCCCTGTTTATGTGCTTTTGTCTGGCACAGAAAGCATTACTCTGGAGAGCAGCTGTGGGACAAACTCTTCAACGTGGCTCCGGGGGGGGGGCTGGAGTAGGTTTTGTGAAGAATGGGACATTGGAGGTGAATCTGAAAGAACAAGAAGGAACATTCTATGGGGATGAGATAAAGACCAGGCTTGGAGAAGGGCAGGAAGGGTGTAGCAGTCACTGGTTGCAGCGTGTGGAAAGTCACTGGGATTGAGAAAACTTAGCATGTCTCATCATCTAGGCTGGGGTGTGAGGGAGGATTGGATGGGGCGGGGAGCCCAGGGCTGCTGGAGGGAGAAGTCATTCTGGGGTCAGTGTGGGAAGGTCTTTGCATGCCACCCTGAGGGGTCTGGATTTTGTCCACTTGACAGTCAGGAGCCAAAGAAGGTTTTTTATTAGGAGTGACAAGGTCACAATTGTGCCTTGGCTCTGCCTCTCTGCTCTCTCTTGAAACCCAACCTCTTTTACGGAGCATTGCCCAAATGTCCCCCAACTCAAGGTACAGCCAAGGCTCTTGGGTGTGTATGGGGGGTACATCCCACCTGTCCCTCCCTGATGCTGGCCTGGCAGCCCAGTGCTGACTGAGCATTTCGTGTCTTCCACCAAATCTTACAGATGATCTGAGTACGCCCAGTCTGAGTTCCCGACCGTAACACTGTGGTGCTGGCGGGAGATATTAAATGCCAGCACAGCAAGGGTTGACCTGTATCTCTGGGTCAGACCTGCTCAGAAAGGTCAGGCCATGTCTCCCTATGATCTTGCTGGATTAGATTTTAGCCCAGTAACTTCCACAAAACCAGCCTCTTTTGGTTGGCTTCCTTCTCTTCCTCCTCCTTCCCCTCCTCCTCCTCCTCTTTCTCTAATATTGTTTCTCTGTTGCTCAGGCTAGCTCAAACGTAATATGTAGCCAAATATGATCTTGGAATGGCCCACCAGCCTCTACCTCTGAGTGCTGGGATGTGTGCCAGCATTGCCTCCTTTATGTTACACTAAGGACCAGGATTTTGTGCATCCTAGGCAAGCACTGGAGCAGCTTAGCTAGACACATCCTGAGCCCACTGCTCTGCGTTTATGTTTGACAGACAGAGCTGTATAGAGGCCAAGATGAAGCACAAGAAACAGAACAGAGGGGAGTCTGGGTCTTCAGGGTTCCTGTAGAGGTGGGAAATGTTTCATCCAAAGCCCCCAGGAATATGTAAAACTTCAAAGCCTCTTCTGTCTCCATCCTTTATGAAGGGGAAACTGAGGTCCAGAGCCAGAGAAACCAGCTCAGATGCCTCCATGTTTAGTAGCAGAACCAGACCGATTCTGTGTAGGGAAATGAATGGTGCTGGACCTGACAGCTTCAAAAGCTGCTAACCTCACCTCTCAGCCACCAGAAGCATGTCCAGTCTGAGAAAGTCACCCTGAACTTTAAATATTCTGAGTAGAAGGGTAGCCACCCTTGACCTGTCCTTGGGGCACCACTTGAAGGGGGCAGCTGGGTAAGAGAAGGGTACCCTTCTCTCTGTCTCAGCTGAGCACCTAATTGGTGCTGTGTGCAGGGCTACAGGCGTCAAGAAAGAGTCCTGTGACCTTTGGAGAAGATGGCCTCTTCAGCAGGCCCCTTGGCCTTGGAATTTGATCGCAGAGCAAAGCATTCTGGGCAAGCAGGAAGTCAGGAAGACGTTCCAGGAGAGAGGCTTGAGATAGTGTCCAGAAAGACAAGAAAGAATTGAGTAGATTGGGGCAGGGTTCTGAGTGCCGTTAGCTCAGGTTAGCTCAGGAAATAGTGAGCCTGAAGCTGGGTGGTCAGTGCTTTATGCATGGATTGGGGGTGGGGGGTGAGGTGCTGGAGGTCTCTCTGAGACCAGGTTGACTTGCACCCTTAGTAGTTGAAGTTCACCAGTGCAGGCTTTTGAACTGGCAAAAGACTTGTTTGAATCTGTGTTTTAGACAGTCTTGAAGCAGCTGACTCACAGTAAGCAAGGGCAAGAGGTGGGGAGATTGTTGCAATAGCTGGGGCAAGAATGAATTGATAAACCCTGCAGAGGTCAGGTGGCAAGACGAAGTCACCAGATGCCCGGTATGAGCTGGAGTCCAGTTCTGTTTCTCCTGGCTGAGCCCAGCAGGGGATGTGGGTGGAGGTTGGAGCAAGCTTCAGACTTAGGGCAGATCTCACCCGTGCTAAGTCATGGGCTGCGTAGTGGGAAGAATACCAGTAGCCATCGTGTGGATGTCAGAAGGTATGGTCCAGCTGAGCATACCATCTAACAAAGGTGTAGGCCAAGACAGGGGTGGACACCCTAACCATTGGAGGAGGCAAAATGGCAGTGCAGAGAGAAAGAGAGCAGCCTCCTCTAGCCTTGACCTTTAGAGGAGAGAAGAGGAAGGTCTACAAGAGATTAGGGATGACCAGAGAGGCAGGGAGTCAGGGCACAGAAACAGAATAATGCATCCATCCCAGCAGCCCCAGAAGGGAGGGTATGGCTGCATAGGTACTTGGTGGATGGAGACATGGAGGGCATTGGGTGGGAACATGAGGGAAATCTTAGTGGTAGTGGTTAAGTGTGGGGAGAGAGGGAGGAAGCTCTGACCTCAGGATGAGCCAGATGTCAGGATGTCTGGGGCCAAAGGAGATTTCTTTAGCCAGTATTACTGAAGAGTAACTGTGTGTTGAGAGGGAGTAGGGCACAGAAGAGGACTTTATAATTTTGATGGAGTTGAGTGTCTCCAGGAATTGACAGTCCTGACATAAGGAAAAACAGTCAGGGAGGTAAAGAACCCACATAGGAGATAGGAAAGAGGCAGTCAGTGAACACTGTGCTCAGGTTATGTATGGGTTCAGCCCAGCCTGGAGCCTCCATGTTGACACAGCCCCGAATCGCTGTTCAGCCTGGTCTGGGTTTATGGCTTGGAGGGGTGTGGTTGGTGTAGTTTGCAAAAAGCACAGCCAGATGAGTGAAGAGAAAATGGTGTAGTGAGGATTCTGGGGTGCAGGAGAATGTTCCTCTGATGACTAAACTATCGGGACACTTGGAGAATGGGACCAAAGAGCAAATGGTTGAGGTTGAAATAGGAAACACAGGTGTGAAGGGGTAGCCTGGTCCAAGATGGGCCATGGACAAGAGGTGGCCAGTAGGGAAGAAGGTCACTGGAGATGAGAGCTAATGGTCTAGAGACTCCATGTATCAGGTGGGCCATGTGGATGCTAAAAACCAGCAGGTGATGTTAGGCTCTCAGTAAAGGACAGAGAGCTGAGGCTGTGGCCAGGGAGAGGAGAGGCAAAGGGAAGGTGGGGTGCCTTGTAGAAATGTGACATGTGACACCTGGCTTGAGGGGAAACTCCATCCTGTGGAACTAATGGTATCTTGGCCCAGAAACTGACCCAGGATGTTAAAGAGGCATGGAATCAATTGGGGGGTCCCACAGGATAGAGGATGTGTCCTCAAAGGAAGGAAGGTTCTAGAAGGGTCAGTGGGAGGTAAGGAAAGGAGGGTAGGTCAGGCCTGGAGGAACAAAGAGCAATGGGGAGGAGGTGATCAGAGGAAGGCACAGGAATGAGAAGCACGGCCAGGTTCTGGGAACAGTTACCCAGATGCACAAAGACAGGAGGAATGGTCAACAGGGGGAAACCTGTTCATTCACCGGTCCGTCTGTCCGTCCATCTATCCATCCATGCATCCACCTACCCACCCACTCATCCATCCAGCCACCTATCCACCTACCTACCTACCCATCCATCTGTCTGTCTATCTATCCATCCATCCATCCACCCACCCACCTATCCATCCATCCGTCCATCTGTCCGTCCATCCATCCGTCCATCCATCCATCCACCTACCCATCCATCCGTCCATCCACCCACTTACCTACCCATTCATCCATCCATCCACCCACCTACCCATCTACCCACTCTTCTGTCCATCTATCTGTCCATCAGTCTGCCATCCACAGACACATCCATCCATCCATCCATCCATCCATCCATCCATCCATCCATCCATCCATCCATCCATCTATCCATCCATCCATCAGTCCATCTATCCATCCACGACTCGGAATTTCTGTGCCACAAATGTGTTTTTTGTGTGTAGGATCCATTCATTCATTCCTGATCAAAACACAATTCCTTACTCACAGAGCTTGCATTCTTGACCGCATGTAAGGGTGCAGGCAGACAAAACGCCAAGCATGATAAGAAGGGTACCAGATGGATGATGAGGCTGGGACAAAAATAAAGGGCAGAGGAAATGAAAGATCTCACCTGGCTTGAGCCCCTCAGGTAGTTGTCACCGTCCTCCTGTCCTGATGTCTCAGTCTAGGGCTTGGAAGTGTTGCTGACATGCTAAGCTGCCTCCCCCATCCATGGGACTCTAGGTCCAGCTTCTTTATGTCCTTATGTGGATATGGGGTATAAAAGAACCTGTCTTATAGGGGTTCAGCACCTAGCAGGCGCTATGCACTGCGCCCTGTTAGCATCATCTTTATCCAAGGTCAATTAGGAAAGGGTGGGGAGAAGGCCTTGGGACCAGTAGCCCTCCCTCTGCCTGTCCCTGCTGCTTCTCAGTCTGCTGACCCAGCTGGGGAGGAAAGAGCTAGGTCCCCCACGGTGCCATGCAGGCCCATGCCTCTGCCGGAGGCATGTGACAGATTGTGGCCTGATGTGGTCTGTTTCCCTCCTCCTGGTGCAAGACATGACTCAGAGGACCATGCTGGGGAAATGCTTCCTCAGGCATGCCCACCTCATCGCCCCTGCTTTCTTTTGAATCTTTGAATCAGACTTTATATATCTGGCTCTGCCATTCACTGGCCTTATTTATGCAGAAAAAACGGCCCCACAGTTCCAACTTGCTCAACAGCCCGAAAGATTTAGCTTTGGCCCACAGAGGGAAGGAGGTGTGGGGTGGGTTCCCAAACGAGGGGAGGAAAAAGAAAGAAAGGGGGGAAAGAAAGAAAGAAAGAAAGAAAGAAAGAAAGAGAGAAAGAAAGAAAGAAAGAGAGAAAGAAAGAAAGAAAGAGCCATCAACAATCAAAACAATGTCCTTCTCCCTGTCTAATCTGGGTAGCTTTCAGGGATGGGGTAAGCGTTTCCACAGTGGATCCCCCCCTCCACCCCCTCCCGGGCTGTTTTCACAGGAAGCGAATCCTGGGGCGTTTTCAATGTGCCCCTCGAGGCAGAACAATGAGGCCCTTGAAGCCTGGGATCCTTGCTTCCTCCAGTTATCCCGAAGCAGGCGAGGGAGGCTGCGCGGAGGGGACCCCGGGACCTACGCAGGGCCAGCGGTGGGGGAGGGCCCGGCCTGCAGGGTGTCGCCGAGCCGCCCGGGGGAAGCCCGGCAGCCAAATCACAGGTTGGGATCCGCCGGTGGTGCCGAGGTACCCAGCCTTTAACCGGCTCCCCGATGAGGGGCAGGGAGGGGAGGAGGCGACGAAGATCCAATTACGGCTGCTCCCGCCAGGTCGCCCGGAGGTGGCGGCAGGATAGGGAACAGAGAGCCTCGGGCAGGCGGGCCTGGGATGCCTGGGCCGCAGCTCCCGCCGGGCCTCAGCTGCCTCATTGTTTATTGTGGAGCTGGCCTCTCCCTTCCTGTCCTCTCCTGCCCGCCTGCCCGCCCGCCCGCTCTTGTCCTCCCTCCTAGAAGAAAGAAGAGCCAGTCTGTGGAGGCGAATGAGTCATGAATAAACAAACAGCGTAGGGGGGAACTGTCACTCCGAGCTGACTTCCTGGCTGCGCTAGGCTAGGCGACCTCCTGGCGGGGCCCAGAAGTCAGGCAGGCTGCGGCTGCGCAGAGCGCATCACACAACCCGGATTTGTCTCCCTTCCACTCTCAATCCCGGGTGGGGTGCCCAGGCCCTCGATTCTCAGGCTTGTTCTTAGCCACAGTCAACACAAACATTTTGCCTTAGCGTGAGTGGGACGTGGTGTCCTTGTAGGGTGGAGTGAGCCAGGTTGTAAATGCTCTGCCCTGACATTTGACAAAAGCGATGCAATCAGTCAACCCCGGGTTTGCCTGCTAGTTTAAGACTCATGCTCAGAGAGAGAGAGAGAGAGAGAGAGAGAGAGAGAGAGGAGAGGAGGGAGGAGGGAGGAGGGAGGGAGGGAGGGAGGGGGAGGGAGGGAGGAGGAGGAGGAGGGAGGGAGGGAGGAGGAGGACTCATGCACACAGTATGTGCAGAGAGATATAGGGATGTGTGTTACAGATACTGGAACTTAAGGGAGTGCACATATAGAAACACAAGTGCATTTGTGCGTGGTGTGTGTGTGTGTGTGTGTGTGTGTGTGTGTGTGTGTACTGGATGACCATTTCCTGACTCTGAATTCATTTGTTTAGCATGCCTCTACATTGTCTTTTCCATTCTCCTTTATTTGCTCCTGAGGGTCATTTGGGACCATCTCTCCCCATTTAGTGAGACCTCAGGGCCCCAGCAGACCTCTAGGGCTTGGCCGGGCTGACTTCAGTGTCCAGCCAGTTGTGGTCTAATGTGGCTAATGGTGCTGATTCAGGCCTGAGGGGGTCTGACAGGGCCTAGTGGACCAGCCCCTGCTGTGGCTGTGAGAATGCTATCTTGGGTTCTGCCTATGAGAGCCCCTGTGGGAGGGCAGGACCTTGGCCAGTCCAGCTCTTCTGGGAGCTGTGACCACACGGGGTCATCAGCAGGGGTAGGACTGAGTCATTTTTCCCAGAATCTCTGGCAACCACCCATATTTACCTGGGCCATGTAGGGTCAGTGTTATGGCTGGGCCTGGAAGGAAGAAGGGTATGGAGGCTGAGGCAAGAGAGGAGGACTCAAGGTTCTTGGCAGGGTCCATAACCTTCAACCTTGGGTCCTGCTCTCTCTCTCCAGGCTGACCCCAGCTCTTGAAGCTCCATAGCTTGGGGATGGAACTCCATGCAGAGAGAGACTCTCTAAAACTGAAGCCAAGCATGGGCTAGCTTCCCTCTTCTGATTATCTCTGCCTATCAGAGAGTCATCACTAGTGTCTATTGTCAGGGGTCAGCACTCTGACATTGGTTGGTAGCCTCCACTGTGTCTTGGCCAGAGAAGGAAGTAGCAGGGGAACCCTGGCCTTTCTCCAGGGGATCTCCCATTCTGCAGTTGATAGACAATATGGAAGACTAGGCTCTACACAGGTTGGGGTGCAGGTAGGTTCATAGCCTGTCTCCTTTATCTGCCAGATCTGTGACCTAGGGCAAATCATTTAACCTCTCTGAACCCGTTTTTAAAGTATGCATGAGGGCTGGAGAGATGGCTCAATGGTTAAGAGGACTGGCTGCTCTTCCAAAAGTCATGAGTTCAATTCCCAGCAACCACATGGTGGCTCACAACCATCTGCAATGGGATCCGATGCCCTCATCTGGTGTGTCAAGGACAACAACGTACTCATATACATTAAATAAATAAATAAATAAATAAATAAATAAATAAATAAACAAATCTTTAAAAAAAAGTATGCACAGTTCTCTACTCCTAGGTTGGCTGTAGGAGTTAGAGAGATCACCTGTGGCCTACAACATGCGCTTGGCTCAGGGAGTGGTTTTACTCTACCCAGTCGTGATCTGGACTGTGATCATCAGGGTCTAGAATTTTCCATCTTGCTTGTCTTCTGGCCCAGAGAGAGGCTGGGACCTGTAGACTATGTCTGGAAATTGAGGATTCAGAAGTAGACCACACTGTTGGTAGGGAGTTTGGGGGGAGCATCAGCCCTAAGATGGCTGCAGTAGCCTGGGCTGACCCTGCGGAGCGTAACCTCCATCTTAAGTCGTTCTATGGCTGTTCTTGAGCTGGTTTCAACTTATAAAAATGTTTCTTTGGTCTTTACAGGATTAAAAACAAACTTGAAAATACCACCACTTTTTAGGTACGAAATTATCACATAGAGATGTGGTCTTTCAATATTTAGATGTGCTGACTGACATGCCTTTTCCCTCTCTGTCTTCCTGATTCTTGTTCCCCTCTCTTCCTTTTAGGCAGGATCTTGAGACGCAGTTAAGGTTAGCCTTGAACTCCAGATACTCGTATCGCGGTGTTCACAAGGCTGGGATTTCAGGCATCCTAGCGGCTTACATTTCCTCACAGTGAGTGTAAGGAGACTGGAGTTGAGCCACAGGGTCCCTTGGGGACGATGCGTGTGTTCCAGTTCGCCATAGTCTCTGCTCTTCTCTAACTGGATCGGGCAGGAGTCTTACCTGGAGACACGTTAACCCTCCCTTCACCGCACCCACCAGGAGCTTCAGTGAGGATTGCCTGAGGGTTTCTAGCAAGTTTTAGGTGGTGCTATGGCTTCTGGAGGTCCAGGGACCCATGTGAAGAATCACCTGGCCATTTGAGGCTGCAGAGCGTTGGCCATCATGCTGGACCCGTTGTGTTTATGGGGAGTCGGGAAATAGTTCTTGGTACCTGTTACTCTAGTGAAAGTAACCAAATTAAAAAGGATAGAAAAATGGGGATATGGCTGAGTGGTAGAACACCTGACTAGCATGCACAAGGTCTCAGGTTCAAACCTAGGCTTTATGAATGTGCCCCCGCCCCCAACTAAGTCAGTAAAAAATAAAAGTATCATTTACTCCAGAAAATGGAAAAGAGCATATTTCTTGGGAAATAGTATTCCCCCCATGATGTTTATATATGCGTAATTTGCATATATGTCAAATAAACACAGTCAAGATGCTTCACTGCACTGGCCCAGAACACAGGGGTGAGTGTGCCATGCAGCTGCTACTGCTCTGGGTTTTTACAAAGCATGCTTCCCTCATTTACTCTGTCTGCATGAACTGTCAGGTATTTGAGGACCTGACCCCTGCAGGCTATAGCCAGGGCACTGTTTGGACAACAGTGATTTGAGGGAGGTGAGCCCCCCAGATCCCATCTCCATCCCCCTGAGGCTCCCAGACCATTGGGACACATGACCAAGGGAAGAACTGAAATGTACCAGAAGGAAGTAGAACTGCAGTAACACTGAGGGGCTGACAGGGACGCACATGGACTGCCTTAAGTCCGAATGGCCAGGGAAGCTTCTCTGAGGTCCTCATCCCATGAGTGTTGAGAAGCAAAGGGGATTCCCCGCCAACCTAATGATGGAGGTAGCTGAAAAGTCAGAGGGCCTGGCCTCCATTCTTGGTTCCAGTGTTCCTTCCCTGGCATTGCTAATCACAGTTCAAACCTTTCAGTACCAGCCACCACACTCAGACAGCAACCTTGGCCTGAGACCCACCATTCTCCTTTGGTCACTGCTACCCCTAGTCTCCAGTTCAGGACCCTATGTTGGTATTCAGTTCTTCATGAAATCCCGTCAAGTGTTCAGGGGCCATGGGCTGGAGAATTACTATATTTTTCTAGAACTCAGAGCCTCCAGGACCTTTTGGTCCTACTCATGTAGAGATGAGGAAACTCAATCTAGTACTTTCCATGGCCCAAACTTACCAGCCTGCTTTACAACATGAATCGAAAGGTAAGAATTTTGTCCTTGTCACAGAGACCAACCACAGATGAGCACAAAGCAGGGAAAGGGACAGGGACTTCTGTTTGCATCTTCCCAGGTGCCTGAAGCCATTTGCCTGGTTATGGTGAACCAGTGATAAAGGTTTCCACTATTATGCCCACAGCAGATATTACTAACCAATCATGGCCCAGGGCTGTAGCTTAGTGGTAGAATGGCTTGTCTATCATGCACAAGCATTTGTGTTCCATCTATTCCAGAAGTACACACACACACACACACACACACACACACAAATGGACAAATCCACTACACAATCATGACATTTTCCCACAGAGATTGCATGTAGCATCAAAAGTTTCTCAAAGAGGGGGATACTGATGAGTCCGGGTTGGCTTATGAGCTGAAATGGATTAGCCATCCTTGTCTTAGGAAGAAGTCAGATATTATGTGAATACCATCTAAACATTTGAGTACATGAGGAACGTATGGACTTAGGTGGGATTTGACCAGGGCTATTGGAGCTGGAAGCCAATGAAAGGAGAGCTTGGGGGAGTGGCAGGTTGTAGGCAGGGCATTCTTCTGAAGAAGGATTCATAGACCAGGAAACATCAGTGAGGAGTCACAAGGCATAGGGGCCTGAGGGACTGAGTGTCCTGGTGGGCTGAGACCTCTCTCCTCTTACCTTCCTTCCTACAGATGCAAAGTCATTCTCTCTCTCCAAAAGCTGGAACGCTCCTACCCCTAGTGACAAGCAAAGGCAGGGGACACTTTGCAAGATTCCCTCCTGTGAGTCAAAGAACCTTTTCTGGAAATTAACAGTGGGTGTCATATTCTCAGAACAGTGGTGGATCTGACGGAGAAGTTGTGGTTCCTTGGAGAAAGTATAGGGATACTGATGGCTGTAGATGATCTGGATGGGGCCAGAGCCCTCATGGAATTGCCTAGACATCTGTAGCCTACTCTCCACAGAGGTCTGGGTTGTGGGCAGAGACGAAGTCTGGGGCTTTGGACTACTAGAGTGAAAATCAGCAGAATGGAGGAATATCACCACCTCCATTGCTGACCCCAACATTCCTATTGGCTGTCTCTCTTCTTCTGGTCAGCTTCCCAGCTTTGGGTTGGGCTTGGGGAAGGAGCAATTGCAGATCATAAGCTGGGTGGGGCGCTTGCATCCACCAGCAGGCCTCACAGTATCTGTAGGCTCAGTGCTCCATCCTTACTTGGCCTTTGACAGAAGGGATGTTGATGAACTCAGTCAACAAGGCTTCTCTTTCTGAAAGGTCTACTGCTTTTATATTTTCTGTGTGTCCTGTCTACTCCATTGTAAGCTTCCTGAAGGCAGGGAGAGGCTGAAGTCTCTCAGCTGGAGGCCAAGAGTAGCAGCACCCCTTGTATACAGAGGGTGCTGTATACTAACCCAGGGAGGATCACATCTCTTCCCTGCCTCTTCTGAACTCTGCTGAGATTTGGTTGGGACATGGTGGACTTTGGGAAGATCTGGGCCCGGGCCTCGGTGACCCTGAGGAAATTTAAAGTACTCCAGCTGTTGGACACTGCTAACCAGTCCCCAGATGCCGTAGCCTCATTCTACTCCGAGCCTATTCCCCAGACTTGCAGTCTCCATCCATTTGCCACAGAAGTCTGGCTCTCCATTGTTCTTCCTCTTCCGGTGGCTCTGGGGAAGATCTTGTCAGAGCCACATGGGGGCCTCTCAAGCTGTTGGTGAAAGAAGAGTCTTGGCTACTATGGGGACCCCCCTTTTATTCATACAAGCATATGCTGCAAGGCAAACAGACTCAGCCTTTTCATTGCTGGTTGCTTCTTACCTTCAGGGCTCGTTGGAGATGTCCGTGTGTGGTACAGGGTCAGAGCAAGCTGCCCAGCTAGATGGGCCTCACTTTCTTCTGGTTGACTCAGTCACTCAGGAGCGCTCGCCCCCGTGTTCTAAGGTTCCTGTGAGAGTTGTGGGTGCCTGCTTCCACCTGCCCAGATATCTCTCAGCCCTCAGCATTAATCCCCTTCTCTTTATCTGCACAGCTTCTGTTCACCCCTCAGGAGATCCTGCTCGGCGTTGCCTCCTTCAGGAAGTCTTCCCTTGTTAGCAGTGCCAGGTAGGTGTCCCCATGGTGGGATCTTCCTCCCTTTTCCTGTAGCTCATTTGTGTTCATCCCTCACTGGACTGTGAGCCCCACATGAAGCCCACAGACACTACCTGTTTTCTTCTCCTGGGTTCTGATACTCAGCCCAGGGCCTGGTACATCAAGGGCATTCGGTGAATATTTTCTAAATAGATGGCGAATTTGAACTGCATCCTGTGCAGTGGGAACCCAATAAAATGCAGTCCTTCCTATGTGATGTGGCCCTTGGGATTGCCGAGCCTCCTCCTTTCAGGACATCAGTGGATGTTCTATCAGGAAGCGCCGCTCGGCCTGGGTGGGTCTGCCTTCCTGGGAAGGGCTTCCCACACTCAGTCACTCATGCAACCGGGTGAGAAAGAGGCCAGGTGCCTGAGGCCTACCCCCCACCTGGGCACTGCCCAAAAGGAAACTATGCCAAGAAGTCTTAGGATCTTCTCCAGGAGTGGAGGATGGTAGAAGGGAGTCTTCACACATGCTGGCTGGTTTTCTCATCTGTTGTGCTCTGCCTAGGTTTCTGGGTCATGGTCCTCCACCCCATATCATACAATCTGTGCCTAGCTTTTTCATTTCCTGACCTCACTGGCCCCAGCCTCAAGGCCCTCACCTGTTTGGGCCTCACTGTCGTGCATCAAGTGGGACAAAGCCTGTTGGGAGCTTGGTAGTATTTGGAGGATCTGATAGACTAACCAGCATCCCATTACACGTTAGGTTTTTATATGTTCCTGGCAGAATGCAGAATCCTTTCTCTGGGGTATAAGAGACCCACAGATGCTGATCAAATGAGACGCCAACATATAGACGTTTATGGAAAATGTTGGGAGTGCAACTCTAGGGGGTATTTATGTGCATGTAGTACTCCTCGGGACTGTAATGCATGGTTTAGGGGGCAGCTTGCCCCTAGTTCCAGCCGGCGCTTGGAGCGTGCAGCATCTGAGGCACCAGTTTGCTCTGCAAGGCTGTGGCTAGCTGGACATCACAAACCAGCCACAGGAGTCCAGTGGTCCTAAGAAGATCAAGGGCCTTGGAGACCCTTTGATCTGGACCCTGTTCTGCTCAAGTAATGGACTCAGTGCTCAAGTAACTGGCCTGGGGGCATACTTGCCTGTCCACTTGTGCATGTGTGTACATATGTATGCACACCATGCACACACTCATTGGAACAGTACTGCAGACTGACTTACCTACCAGCACGAACTCTCTGAATGTCTCCTGGCTTGTCCTTCGTTCATTGTCAGGAAATGAGGCTCAGGTAATGTCCAGAAGGAATCTTCTATTTAGTTTCTGCTGTCTTTCAGCCATCCCCATTTTACTGGCTAGAGGACAGAGGTAAGAAGGAATAAGTGCTTTGTAAGAAAGCAAGAAAGTGACAGAGCCAGTAGCAGCAAGGAGGGTACTAGGATGTCCTGACCAGTGCTGGGGCTTCCCTGGGAGGTGGCGCCTGCCCCACTGAAGAGTGATCTGAGCATCTCCACTCAGCACTCCCATTTTACAGATTGGAAAAGTGACTGTGCCCCAGTCTCACGTCTGGTAAGCTCTGAGCCCGAGCTGTGGTTTCTGCCCACACAGCTGGGAAATTCCAGGCCTGAGGCTGCTGCTGGGTGCAGAGAGTTCATTTAGAATCCAGATGAAAAGTAATGGTCCTAAAAAGGAGCTTAGCAAACAAGGTTCCACACAGAAGCTGAGGGGCAGCCATTTCCTGAGACTGCTCTTCAAGGCCTTGTCCACTGCTGTGGATCCTGTGGCCGGCCAGCCAGCCAATGGCCCTGGCAGAGCCTCCAGCTGAGCCCTGCCCCCAGTCCTGCTGACACAGGCATCCTGGCCCCTTACCTCCCAGCCCTCCCTGCCCGCTGGCAGGCTGTGGTAACAAGATGCCCTTTGTGTGTTGGGGGGAGGGGGCAGTGGGCAGCTCCTATGCTGCTTCTTGCTGCTGAGTCACAGCTCCTGCCAGCTCTGGGGACAAAGAGTTGCAGGTGACTGGCCAGGTGGCAAGGAGCCCAAGACCTTGGAGATGACCTCAGACAACCCCTTCCTCACACAGTGGGGAAAGTGAGGCTGAGAAGGGGGAAGGGCGTGTCTTATGCTGTCCTCCAGGCACTTACTTGTTGGGGGGGGGCATACTTCCTGTAGTTAGGGGGCTTCCAGGCTTGTGGGGACTTAGTAATGTCCTTTGTTCCCCAGAATAGCTACTGTGTCCAGGGACATATATGTACAAACTCACACATGTGCATGTGAGCAAGTGAACATATATGTTCATAAATAAGTGATTGAATGAATGTGTAGCAGTTGTGTTTCTCTAAGGTCCCCACACTACCTCTAAGACCTCAAGGCCTGGTCTCAGGGACATTTGTCTATTCCATCTGACTCAGAGGTGACCTAGGCTTGTCCTTACCCACTG
Source organism: Rattus rattus (assembly GCF_011064425.1). Taxonomy (NCBI): domain Eukaryota; kingdom Metazoa; phylum Chordata; class Mammalia; order Rodentia; family Muridae; genus Rattus; species Rattus rattus. Next base: position 1,489,027 of record NC_046166.1, on the reverse strand, counting down.
CCTGAACAATTCCACCAAGGCGGTTGTGTGCCTGTGACAGGCAGTTCACTTGACACTTCACGCCTGAGCCCAGGGTGATGTGTCTTGGGTCCCTGATGTAGTGCGGTATGGGACTCATTGGCTTTGGACACTTCTGAGAACGTGAGCTCCAGAGCCAGGTTGCCTGGCTGACTTCTGGCTTCCTCGTTTCCTGGTGTGTGGCTTAGGATCTTTGCCTCTTTTCTGGGTCTCCATTTCTTCATCTGTGAAGTGGGGATCTTAACAGACTTGCCTCTCGGGGTTGTTTTTTTACCCACTACAGGGATTGATTTTTACTCATGAAGCTCTGAGAACTCCAGGCTGTCTCTGGCAGGCCCTTAAGGAGTATTAGAGTCTATTATTAGTGCTTTTTCTGAGCCCATGAAACCCCGAGGGAGATGCAGAGGTCCGGAGGTGACTTGGGCTCACAGCCTGGCTGTAAGAGTGAGGAGAGGACAGTTTCTTTGGTCTGCTGACAGACCAGCGGTAGGAATGCAGGAGGCGTTCCCTGAAAGGCTATGCCTGGTCTGGCCTATGGCCTCCTGAATGTGACCACTGTGAAGTGTAGCTTCCAAATTTCAGCTTCTCTGCAGTCCCACGGGCCCCCCAGCCACAGTAATAGCTAGGCTGCGGCGGAAAGGAAGACAGGGAGGCCCCTGGCTAGAACGGGGGCTTCAGTGGATTTGGCTGGCAGTAAGTTCTCTCTTGCTGCTGCTGTGATGCCTTCCCTAATGCCGGGATGACCATCTGGGTCCCAGGGCTCGGAGGGGACCTGCCGGCCATCTGCCTACTTGGCATTGCTTGCTTCCGAGAAGCAGCAGGGTGGCTTGAGCAAAGCAGCCCTGTTGTCCACTACCTCCTCCACTACTTACCTTCTCTGGCTGTCACGAGGAGGCTCATCTTAGCTCCCTGCCCTGATTTTTCCATGCACACACAAAATCCAGAAATTAGGAAGCCCAGCTGTTCTACCTGCCAATATGAAGGAAGGAAAATCATGCCACTCTCCTGGCTTCAAGCTTTCAGTTCATACTGTGCACAGTCCAGGCCCCTGTGTCCAGTCAATGCTGCCTGAAGTCCTAGAGCCTGACTGGGGGGCGGGAGGATGTTGGGGGATATTATGGACTTCAGGGAAAGGAGAGCTTCCCATGGCCACTGGGAGCCTGGGGCCAGGTATAAATTATATCCTCAATAAATCAGTCACTTGTACCCAGGTCCAGAGAAGGGCTCTTTGCATGGTGATAGTGACAGTTTGCATATGCATGACCTGAGGAGTGGCACTATTAGTAGGTGTGGCCCTGTTGGAGTAGGTGTGTCACTGCGGGCATGGGCTTTAAGACCCTTATTCTAGCTGCCTGGAAACCAGTCTTCTCCTAGCAGCCTCTAGATGAAGATGTAGAACCCTCAGCTTTTCCTGCACCATGCCTGCCTGGATGCTGCCATGCTCTCACCTTGATGATAATGGACTGAACCTCTGAACCTGTAAGCCAGCCCCAATTAAGTGTTGTTCTTTTAAGAGTTGCCTTGGTCGTGGTGTCTGTTCACAGCAGCAAAACCCTAACTAAGACAGTAATAAAGAGTTACAAGAAATTTGAGGGGCTGGCTAGGCCTTGCATGCATGCATGCATGCATCCATCCATCCATCCATCCATCCATCCATCCATCCATCCATCCATCCATCCATCCATCCATCCCATCAATTTTCTGAAGCTAGGGCTCCTTGGTAGCTAAAGTAAGAATAAGCCTGGGATGCCAGCATGATCAACTCTAGGGTAAAGTGTCTTTTGTTAGCTTGTTTTTCTGGACAGAGTTTCTCTGTGTATCCCTGGCTGTCCTGGACCTTACTCTGTAGACCAGGCTGGCTTTGAACTCAGGGAGCCATCTGCCTCTGCCTTCCGAGGGCTGGGATTAAAGGCCATCACTGCCTCCAGGCTTAACAAGAGACAGCCTAGCACTGGGACTAGGGAAAGCCTCTGAAGACTGGGACCTGAAGGAAAAATGGAGAAGAACCAGGTCATTGGCCTTCATATCCATCTTATGAGATTGAAGTCACTATGCTTGCCCAGTGTGTTAGCCAGAAGGCATGCAGAAGGCCCTTTGATACCAGAGCATGACAGAATCTCCAAACACACAAGAGACTCTCCTCTGGACTTACGGAGGAAGCCCTAGATGGGGCATCTGAAGTCACATCTGCCTGTTTTCAGAGTCCAAGGGGCTCTCTGCTCTCCAGCTCCCATTTCCCTAAGGTGAGGTTGGGAGATTTCCTTCCTTCCTCCCTCCCTCCCTCCCTCCCTCCCTCCCTTCCTTCCTTCCTTGTCTATCCTCCTCCTCATACATATGAACACACATGTACATGTGTGTATACATATGTGTATGTGTGTACCTCCCAGGCCATCCCAAGATGGGAGGCTGGCCTTGAACTCTTCATCCTTCTGACTTAGCTTCCCAGATGTTGGGACAATAGATGTGGCCTCTCTTCCCCCTAATCTATCGCTCAGCTCTGCTGTCTTTGGTGTCTATTCTCTGCACCCTTTGGACTCAAGGATATTTCCTGAAAGCCTACTTACTTTGCACTCAGAGCTTGGAGGTGCTAAAGGAGCAGCCTTGAAGGGGGGTAGGGGTGGGCTCTCTGATGTTATAGACTCAAAGTTGGTAGGGATCAAACCTTTTTTCTCAGTGAGTCCTGGAAATTTCTCTGTATTTCTAGAAGCTTCCTGGGGACACAGGGCATCAGGAGAGAGAGAGAGAGAGAGAGAGAGAGAGAGAGAGAGAGAGAGAGAGAGAGAGAATGTGTGTGTGTGTGTGTGTGGTGAGTGTGTTTGGGCTGTGGTGTGGAGCGTGTGTATGTATGTGAGTGTGATGGTGTGTATTGTGCTGTATTGTGTGTATGTGTATATTGTATGTATATGTGTATGGTATGGTGTGTGGTGTGGTGTGTACGTAGTGTGGATGTGTGGTATGGTGTGTGTGATGGTGTATGTGTGTGTGTGTGTATGTATGTAGTGTGCATGTATGGTATAGTGTGGTGTGGTATGGTATATGTGTACATGTGGTAAGGTATGGTATGTTGTGTGTGTGGTATGGTGTGATGTGTGTGAGTGTGTCTGTGTATGTCTGTGTGTATGTCTGTATGTGTGCCTGGCACGCCAGCATGTGTGTGTGTGTGTGTGTGTGTATCTGTGTGTGTATATGTATGGTAGGTGCGTGCCTGTGTATGGTATGCGTGTGTGTATGTGTGTGTGTGTGTGTGTGTGTGTGTGTGTGTGTCTGTGTGTGTGTGTGTGTGTGTGTGTGTGTGTGGTGTATCTGTGTGTGTGCCTGTGTATGGTACATATGTGTGTGTGTGTGTATGTGTGTGTGTGTGTGTGTGGTGTGTATCTGTGTGTGTATATGTGTATGGTATGTATGTGCCTGTGTATGGTACATATGTGTGTGTGTGTGTGTGTGTGTGTGTGTGTGTGGTGTGTATCTGTGTGTGTATATGTGTATGGTAGGTACGTGCCTGTGTATGGTACATGTGTGTGTGTGTGTGTGTGTGTGTGTGTATGTGTGTGTGTGTTGTGTGTCTGCATGTCTGCTCATACCCCCAGCAGCACCTCTCCTCCTCATGTTGGCAGCATGGTAGTCTCTTTTGACCTGAAATAGTTCGGCAGTGACTTCCCTGGTCCCTGTCCCTTTCAGAAACTTCTGCAGAAACTTCCAGATGGTTCCTGAAGAGTGTGGCTTAGTGAAAGACTGGGTGAGGCAGGGTCAAATGACCTATGGTCAGATTTACTCTTCCACATTTCCTGGGTCAATGGCAAGACACAAAGTCTTTTGACCTTTGGAGTCTCCATGGGAGCTGGGCCTCCACACTACCTGGACATTGGTGGGAATGCTGGCTCGCATGCTCAGCCTGGTGTCTGTGCTTCTTTTTGTCCTGTACAAAAACCCTCCCAAACAAGCACGGCAACAAAACGACCCTCTATTCTAGTATTCTCCACTACTCTAGGGCACCCAGGGGTAGGAGAAGAATCGGCTGGGGCTGCTCAGGCTCCTCTGGGCAGCAGGAGAGCCAGTCGAGTAGTGGCTGTGGGGCAGGTGTGATGGGGTACCCAGCTATCTCCAAGTAATTTCTAGGGTTTGTCTTTTGGTTCACACAGCGCTACAAGGTTGCCCAGAGTTCAAACTCCCGTTTTCCGATCTCTTTGTGAAAAGGGAGAAGAGAAAATAGGCTCCATCTCCAGTTTTTCACAGAGCTGGCTCACAGCCTGCCACTAGCAGTTAAAAGAAGGCAGTTTAGTGATCTCCCTGTATCCTCGAAGTGCCTCAAAGGCAGAAACGAAGCAGGCATTTTCCAAAGCCGCCAGCCCCACGCTTAGAGTCTCATCTGTCCGTGTGGGTAGGCTAGATGTTGTTTTAAGCACTTTGTGTAGATTGACTCCTTTTAATGAATTTAATCCTCACTTTATCCTTCTTAAGTATAATTGTTCCCATTTTAAAGATAGGATAACTGAGGCAATAGAAATAAAATAATGTGTCCAAGGCACCACAGTCCTCATGGGCCTTATTTAACCCCGACTTCATAAAGAGGATCATTAGTATCATTAGGTCCAGCCTCTAAGGAGTTAGGCAGCTTCCTCAGGGTCACCCAACATGTGGATGCAGCTGAACTGGGGTTCCAGCTCTTCTCTGGAGCATGCTGTCCCATGCTTGAAACTTGGCTGGTCTCAGTTCCTTGGGATAGACAGGTGAGGAATTAGGGACTGTCAGTGCTTCTGATTTCCTGCACAACTGTAGCCTCAGCTTCATGCGGACATCTGTGTTTCCAGCATAGACCTGGAGGAAGAAGCCCAAATCCCTAGGAAGCTACCTTTAAGCCACTGCCTTTACAGCAATGTCAGGAAAGACACAGATAAAGAGTCCATGTCTGGGACCCACAATCCAGGAACAGATACCCTCACCCCCACCACCGCATACCAAAGAATGAAGTCAGACGGGAGAGGTTCCTGAGCTGAAGCCAAGGACTATTTGGATTTTATGAGAAATTTGTGAGCTGGCCAGTACGGAGACCTGCACCTAGCTTGCAACACTCCCCACTATGTTGTCTTTGAGACCCTTCTGCCTGCTGACCCCCACCTCCCAGTAGAACCTCTTTCAGGAAATCTGCAGATCTGGAGCTTGTGGGAGTCAGGATCCTGGTCTCTTGGTGGTTATCTCTAGGCTCAGTGTGGGAAAAGGCTGGTCTTTAGGGTAGAGCCTAGTCTGCAGACCTATTTGAATCCCAGTGTCTCATATGGAGACCTCTCAGGCATTGCTTTTCTAGCCTGTACAATGGGTGTGGTAGCTCATAGTTCCCACCCTGCTGTGTAGTCCAGTGGCTGCCAAACTCAATCATGCAGGAATCTCCCAGGGACCCTAAAACATATAGATGTTTGCCTTTTCCCATCCCATGTGGGGTCAGGCATGAGAGCTTCTGGGTAAATCTTTTCCACCCCTACATTGTTCTGTCGTTTCCTGGCTGTTCAGTTAGAGATCAGCATCAAACCCTCATGGTTTTCTTCCCTGCCTAGACTGTTTACTATTTTCATTCCAATGTGTGGATCCAGGGATCTTACTGATCTTTCTGACTCTGTCCCCCTACCCTGTCCCTGCCTCTCCACTTCTCTTATCTCAGGGCCTTCAATTCTAGGTGTCTGGGGAACCTCCAGTGGGGAGGTCCTCCCTGTCTTGGTAGGGAATGGTGAAAACTATGGGTCAGAAGTTGGGAACCTAAAAAGCCAGGCTAGGAAAGTCTCTGTGACTACTCTCTTTCTTCTGGAGTGACCAGCTGGGAGTCTGATCCATGAGGAGGGAGGGAGGGAGGGAGGGAGGGAGAGCGAGAGAGAGAGGCAGGATCTCACATAAAGAGAAAAATAGGCACTCAGAGAGACAGAGAATTTCAGAGACAGAGAGACAGAAACATAGAGACAGAGTAGAGACAGATACACACAGAGAGAGAGAGAGAGAGAGAGAGACAGAGACACAGAGAGACAGAGAGGAGAAAGAAGCATGCACCTGCACAGTTATCCTCAGCCTCTGGATCTGAAAAGGCCCAGATGGTTAGGGTTGTGTTAGGACATGTGACAGTCACGTGGGAGAGGTGGCTAGGTAGAGACTTCCATTGCAGTGAAGGACTTTGAGGACAAGTTACTGCCATCAGATTTGAGTGGGGTATCCTGAGGCATGACATAGGCCCTTCATCTCTGGGTTTCCTCACTGAGTTGCAGAATGGGGTGTTTATCTCATCCAGCCTTACTTTTTCTTCATCTATAAAATGGGAAGTGCTATATGTTAAAGCAAGGGCAGAGGGAAGGTTCATAGAGTACAAAAAGGCATCCATTGATGTACCCATTCATGCACCCATCCATATCCCATTCATCCATCTCCCATCCATATCCATCCATCCATCCATCCATCCATCCATCCATCCATCCATCCATCCATCCATCCATCCTCCCATCCATCCATCCATCCATCCATCCATCCATCCATCCATCCATTCACCCATCCATCCATTCATCCCCCCATCCATGCATGAATACTCCCATCCATCCATCCATCCATCCATTCATCCATCCCCTATCCATGCATAAATACCCCATCCATCCTCCCACCCATCCATCCATCCATCCATCCATCCATCCATCCATCCTTTTTTCTATCTATCCTTTCCTCATCAACTTATTTTTGTCTTTTCTATAATGTGACTCACTTATGAGGCAGATTCTTCTGCTTTTAGTAAGTCTCTATCCCAGGGGCTAAGGATGCTACCATGGCTTTAGTCTGGGCTCACAAAGCAGATGAAACACATTCTAATCTAACTTGAGATAAGATTGAGATGGGTGGTGGGTGGGAGGGTGGAGACCTCTTGATAGGGGAATGGCAAATGCTGTATATGGGGGTCTTTAAGGCCTCCTGACTGTATGCTGTGGGAGAAGCCATGATGAAGCAGTTCCAAGTGTGAGACTCAGGTGGAACAAGAGACTAGACCTTGCTTTAGGGAGTAGGAAGTGGTTGACTCAGACAGGGCAGGTCTGGGCAAGGGATGGGGCTGTTTGGAAGGTGACTCTGTCCTGCTCTCTGCTCTCCCCGGGAGATTATGAATCCTTTCTACCCTGCTTCTCTGACTCTCTTGCTGTGGGTCAGGAAGGAGGCCAGCCCTGTGCAGACATGGAGCAGAAAAGAGGCCCAGCTTCCTCTTTTCATTCCCCAAGCTGGCCTAGCAGAAGGACTGATGCAATCATTTGCATTTCAAAACCTGTATCTCCCGCATCTCCCTTAATAAGAGCCAATTACACCTCTGCCCCAAACTGCAGGTTGCCTGTCTGTCATTGGACTTTCATCCTGTTTGGGTGGGGAGGAACTATTCCCTTAAATGTCGCATTTAGCATATGCAAATGAAGAGCTAATTGTCCTTAATGGAAAATGAACTCACCTGCTTGCTGTGAGCTCAAAACAAAGCAGACATTGACAAAATGGGCATCGGGCCAGCCTGGGGTCTGCTCTTGTATCTCCTCCACCTTCACTAGGGGCCCTGCTGGCTTCTCTGTTGCTTTCCTTAGGTCTGGAAGATGGCAGGATAGGTAGGGTTCTTAGCTTGCTGGAAGGTAACCTTTATAGAGACCCATTCTCCATTTGATGGATGTGAATGCTGAGGCCCGAAGGCTGGAAAGCCTGGTGCAAAATCGCAGACTGAATGAAACTTCTCAGGGGACATCAGTGTGGGGTTCTGAGCAGTCCACACCTGGGAAATGAGTGTCTTAAGGATCAGATCAGTTGGTTCTCCGGCCAGACTGAAGGGAGGAATGGGTCATGGTCTGATCTGGAAGGCATGCTTGGCAAACTAGACACTGAAGGGCTAGGGCTGCATTGGGTGGGGCTCTGGAGAACCCCCCAGCGCGTTTTCACCCATTCAGTGTGATCCCTCCACGTGCCTAATTAGGTTGCTTTCAAAACCAAGAACAGGGCAGAATCTACTCAGAGGCAGTGAACATTCTGTCACCGATAGCATGTCATCATGCTAAAGACCTGCTGTGGGTAGAACGATCCAAACAGTGGAGGATTTCTGGGAGAGGAGAAACTATGCTTGAGATAAAGCCCTAACTAGCCAGCTATCTTGCCCCTAGTAGATCACTAGAGAGAGAAATTTAGGAGCCCCAGGTCTGAATCGGACCTGGAGATTGGGCATGGTTTGCCCCAAGAGTCAAGGCACTTGCCTTGGAGAGCTGAATCATCTCTCAAGACATCCCAGCCTCCTTGCCTGGCCTAGGAGCTCTGTTCCCTGACAGGTTGGGGTGCTTATGACATTGGAAATCCTGGGGGTAAATCCAAGTCCACTTGAACATGATCCCATTCTCTGGGAGCCAGAATACCGTGCTGGCGGGATGCACACTGGCAGCCCTGCCTCCCCTGGGAGTGTGTGGATGCTGCCATCGGGTTCACAGGGATGCCTGGCACCTGACTTTACCGACTCGAACTGGTTCCCTTAGATAACCAGCATAATCCAGCCCACGTCACTACTGGCTGACCCAGGGATGCCAAAAATCTTGGGAACCCCCATCTCTCCTTCCCATGTATCATGATGGGTCTCAAGCAGGGTGAGAACCCACTGTCCCCAAGGCCACACAGTGAGATCAGGCATCCGTTGGCCTTCTTGAGCCCTAATGGCCCAAGTGTCTTTGTGGTCACAGAGAGGCATATCCCTGTGGGACATGGAGGTCTCACCTGCTAGCAAATGGGACCATGGTTCCTGATACTCAGGCATTCTTGGTCCAGGGAATGGGGGCATATCAGAACATGGGCTTGGTTCCAGCAGGTGATATGGACTATGAACGGACACGGATTTGTGTTTTGTTAAACCACTGAGGTGGGGCAAGGGGCTGGTTGGTCCTGCGAGCAAAACCTCCCCCATGCTGACTGATTCCAGGGGCCGTGTGAGTAGCTTCCATGTGATGTGAGGTGGACAAGCAGAGGGAATAGCTTTGTAGCTGGAGACTTTCCTTGATTTGGCAAACCAGGTCTGCACACCCCCTTTCCTGATCATTTTGGAAATTCAGTGTGTTGCTCAGTATCTCTGCTTTAAGAAACAGAAGTGAGTGACCTCCCTTAGCAACCTCTCGATAATGCATTGTTTCTATTCAAACGCATACCGGAGCAAACCTGGGAACTCCTGGCCATGGGCTCATCCGGCCAAGACTGGTTTTGGATGTCTACGGAATAAGGCAAACTGTGTCTTCTGAGTGAACCCTTAGGGAGAATCCCCTATTTACCATGTATACCATGTATAATTGGGCAGGCGTATGATTAAAATCAGATGCATTGCAGGAAGGGACATGTGCTATGAGCACAGGCTTATGTAATTGTGCAATCCTCATTCAAGTCTGTCAATCAAAACAGAGCACTATCGGTGTTATGTCCCTTAACAGCCATACACCTTCTTCTCTTGAACCCCATTAAGAGAAGCCCCAAATAATAATTGGAGCCCTTGAGTACCCTCGCTCATGTGGCTTGCTGTCATTCTTGACAACATACTTCTTTCTGACTCGTGCTACTGAGTTGCTTGAAAATCCCCTCGCTGCTTTTGCAATCCGTGCGAGGCTTCATTTCATTCAGCTCATTGAATAAGAGGCAGAGAACCTGGAGACGCTCATCAGACCACGGTGACGGGTGGGTGGGTTTGAAGTGATGAGTGCCGGGGCTGGGTGTGCCTCGCGAAGGCTGCACATCCCACTGGAAGGCCTGCAAACGTATGGCGTAAAAGCTATGAGCTGGCCCAATAAGGGCTGTTCACCAGTGATTCAGACGGAGCCAAGGACTTGGCTCCTTCTTTCTTGGGTGGAACAGCGGGTCTGCGCCTCCATAGAATCGCTTCCTCCCACCCCTGTGCAACAGCTTCTAAGATGTCCTGTGGGTAGAGCCAGGGCTCTTTTCCAATTTGCAGAAACTGGCGAGAGGCCAAAGAACCAATATTCCATTCTCTTGACCACAGTAGCTTCTTCTGGTGCTTTCCTGAGCAGGAGAAAGCAGGTGCAATAGCGGAGAAGACTGTCTCCCTTCCTCCTGTTATTTCCAGCCCATAGCCAGGCCAGCTAGCTTTTGGGATGCTGGAAAGCAGGCCAGTGGCTAATGAACTTTGTGCTGGGTGGTCACTGTTAGCATTCTGTATAATAAGCTCCGCCCCACAGTTACCTGGCAATGGCCAGGTATGCCTGACACTATAAAAGGGGCCATTTGCCCCTCTTCTGTCTCCCTTGTTCTCTTGCTCTTCCTTTCTTGCTCCCCCTCCCCCCCCCCATGCTCATGGCTGGCCTTTATCTCTCTCTCTCTCTCTCTCTCTCTCTCTCTCTCTCTCTCTCTCTCTCTTTCTCTCTCTCTCTCTCTCTGTTTCTGTGCCTTTCTCTGACTCTACTATACTCTTAACTCCCCTTCCCATGCCCCGAATAAACTCTATTCTATACTATAGCATCCTGTGGACAGTCCCTCAGGGGGAAGGGATACTACAGCATGGGCCCACCAATGCACCCCCCTACCCCATACCTGACTACACCTCCATAGAACAATCCCCCCTCTTTATCTTTTTATAAACACATCACTTATGGGAGTCCTGATTGCCCTAAAGACCTTGCAGGAGCTTTGTCCAAGCTCCAGACTCACCAGCCTGTCTTCAATGCTGCCCAGGAGCAGATTCCCAAGGATTAATGAGCCTTTCTCTCCTGAGGGCCCTGCTCTGGGGTCAGAAGGGATGTGGCTTTGGCGATGTAGGTAGTGTAGGGTTTGGGGAGATTTGGAGCATAGGCTGCAGCTGTTAATTTGGCAGAGCTTTGCTGCAGATGTGAGGATGCTGGGTGGGGGCTGAGGGGAGCTGAGGGTGTGGTGGGACCCAGCATGAAGCCGGTGTCAGAAGGAGCCTGAGTGCTCTGGGAGAGGGGCTACAATCCCTGATCACATCATTGCTGGCTGGAGGTCAAGCTGCCTGCAGCTGTCTCCAGAGGTTGGTCAAGTTTCTTCCTGCCCCTGCCCTCCTGGATGCTGACTCCCCAGGCCTCTCATACTCTAGCCAGTGTGGTTTTGGTTTTGGAAGCAACACTGGGCTCAGGCCCAGGCTCCGATTATCCTGAGCAGTGGAATTTGGGAGCTGGGGGAGGCCAGGCTTGGAAGAGTATCTTAGCTAATGGAAAGATGGAGCTGTGGACTCCTCCCTGCTTGGCTCCTCTCTAAGGATGGAGCAGGGCCTCCTCTTCCTCGAGTGCAGCCATGGACTCCAGGATGTAAGCTCATAGCTCTAGACTGGGGTCCTTTCCCCTCTCCAGCTGAGACAGTCTTGGTTCTTTGCCCAGAGGGGGCCTACCAGATCTTTATTGACCTGCAATAAAAGATTGTCAGGAGCACAAACAGGGGAGGCTCTTGGAGTCTCCCAGGGGTGAGTAGTTTTGTGCTTGTTGACATGAGTAATCTGCCCATTTCTTTTTCTTCAATTCTTCTATTAATTTACTCATCTTGCAGTCAAGTTATCCAAACAACCATCCATCTGTCCATCTGTACATTTGTCCATCCTACCATTCATTCATCCATCCATCTGTCCATCTGTCCATCCATACACCCACTCATCCATCTGCCTGTCCATCTGTCCATCTGTCCATCCATCCACCCACTCATCCATCTGCCTGTCCATCGATCCATCCATCCATCCATCCATCCATCCATCCATCCATCCATCCATCCACCCACCCATCCGTCTGTTCATCCATCCATCCATCCACCCACTCAGCCATGCATCTGTCTGTCCATTCATCCATTCATTTCATTGTCTGGTCACTCTATACTCTCTCCGAGCATCCATTTAAGTGTCCATCCATCTTTGTATCTATCCATCTGCCCATCCATCCATCATCATTCCAGGGAGTACTTGCTCTGAGCCAGAACTCCATGTGAGTTGCTAGGATACAGACACAAACAGTTCACTAGGCCTGCCCTGAAAGTATTCCAGGTCTGGTGACCTGATATTTGAATATACACCCGTGTCTCCTCCTCTGCCATATCACGTCGCAGTGAATGTGAAAGTTGTTTCATGAATCCAAAGGATTAACTGACTCCAACCTAAGGGGCCCCTCCTCCAAGTCAGTGTCTCTGATTTCACTACGTGGAGTGTGGATTTGACAGGGGAGGAGATGGTGAAGGCCACTTCTGGCAAATGGACCTAGGCTTGCCAGGGCAGACCTTTGCAAACACATAGATAGATAGCATGGTTGGGAGTGGGAGGATGAGGTACTGCAGTCCCAAGGCTGAGATGAAACAGGGTTAGAAAGCTAGGAAGACACTTTGGGAGACTGGAGGGCCTTGGATGCTAAGCTAAGGCTCTTGTCTTTTGTCCCATGGTTCTCACGGCCTGGGGGAACAGGGCAAGCATGGAGTTTACAATATCAGATGTGGACTTTCAGAGGATCACGGAGGCAAGCCCATCTGGACTAGAATCCCACCCTGCTGCCTTCTACTGTGGTGGTCTTGGGCGAATGAATGAGTCTCTCTGTCCATTTCCTCTTCTCCACACCAATAAAAGATGATGTTTTCTGCATTGCTGGGTTTCTGGGAGCTATCAGAGCCCATCTGAGAAGAACCCGGTGAGGGCAGGGACTGGGGGGAGGGATGAGAGGAAGAGGAGGAGAGGGAGGAAGAGAGAGAAAGGGGTGGGGGGGAAGGACAGCATCTCCAAAGGCTTGGCTTTGCTTCTCCACAAAGTTTCCTTAGACTGTGGGATGACAGGCAGGTTCAGCAGGCTGTCTGAGTTGCAGATTTGACGGTGATATCAGACTCAGACAACTAGTGATGTCCTGGCTTGGGAAAGGACTTGGGGACTGCACTGTGACCCCAGGTGCACTGGCACCAGGCCACTCGAAACTCTTTCCGCCCATGAGTGGCTCTCTCCTCCCCGCCCTGTCTTGCCCTGCACAGCTGTTCCAAGGGGATGGCTCCCTGGCTCCAGGACTCTATCTACTAATCCCAGGGAGCAGCCTGCTGGGGCGAGACCTGACATGTTTTGACGCTTAGCAGCCCAACTTACCCAACTCTTTGGCTTTGTGCCTTCCCTACCAGCTTCAGGGCTGAGACTGTGGTCCACTCCCTTGCCTGGCACCCCTTGCTGACCTTGGATCCCCACAGGCCACGGAAGAATTCACAAAGAGATATGTGCAAGAGAAAACACATATTCCTAATGGCTCAAATCACCTGCCCTTAGTGGGTGGCCAGGCAGGTAGAGCCAGAGCTCTTCCACCCGGGACACTTTCACATGTATCCCTGAGCCTCAGTTGGCTCATCTGGAAAGTGTGGATGACTATGCAAACCTCACAGATATTAGCTTGGGATCCAGAGAAGAATGAGAAGGAAGGGTTTTTGCAGACTGTAACTCACACATGGGTCTGTGATGTTGGCCAAGAACTTTCTCCTTGTGCTGTGTGGACTGCCTCCTTTGAATCTATGGCTACTGTCTCCCTTCTCAGCTCTGACCATAGGACCAAGCAGCCTCTGTGGTCACCCAGAATCTTCTTGGACTCTTAGTACTCTCATCTGGGGAAAGAAATAGGTGAATCTTTCAACTGAAGAAACAGGAGGACCCATAAATAGATGGGTCACCCAGAAATGGAGCCTTCAGTGAGGACAGAACACCTCAAACTCAGACTACAGATACAGCCTTTCCAAGGGTATTTTATGACAGAGGGAAAAAAATGATCAACTTCCCAAAATGACTGCAAATCAAAGTTAATTGATGTTTAATTGAATATGTGCATAATGTAATATCATGTCAACTTGTTAAATGGAGCTCACCCTAGCTCCTCTGAAGTTATATGTAAATGATATTTGAAATAGGATATGGATGCATTTTGATGTGTTTATTGTGATGTGGTATGGCATGCTAGATGGAGAGGGAAGGAGGCTATGAAGATTTATTTCTAAGTAGATCTGTAGGAATAAAATGGAGGTGGGGGATGCAGCCCATAATAGCTGAGCTGCCACCTTCTGCATGCTCTCCCGATGTCCTTGGGTGAAGCTGAGCATTTTCAGCACCCACAGGTAAGCTAACCTCTGGAGAAAGCATTGAGAAAGCATTCTGGAATCTTCTAGGACAATCTAGTAAGTCTTTGCAGTAGTGTTTAGTTTGTTCTCTGGGATTGGGATTTAGATAGGATGAGTCTTGTAAATGTAGCCTGGAGCCTCCTCCCCCATCCCATCTTATTTTTTCTTTACCTTCTCCCCCTCTTCCTTCTCTGGGACTAGGTGTCTGGTGAAGGAGGGCCTTTCGGCTGCATCACAACACGATAGAGGGCAATGTGGTCAGACAGGGCAAGCTCTGAAGTTTGGGTCTCTCCTCTTCCTATTACAAAGCTACTGCATGCCATGAAGACCCTGCCTTCTGTTTTCATCTAAGTTTAGTTACCTCTCAAAGACCTTTTCTCCAGATATCATGGACATATGAATTCAGGAACTGTGTTTCTAATGCATGAACTTTTGGGGGACACAATCATAACGTAACACCAGGGAAGTCACTGGTATTTGGGGGAATATTTGTTACAGGGCATAGTCTACAATGTTGAGTTTTATAGAAGAGGGGGCTGAAGCTTGTTCTTGAGGGGCCGTGTAGGTGTTCCTAGAGCTGTAAATGGGGAGCCAGGGAATTGCAGTTCACTTCCCACAGATTCAAGAAACTCTATGAACTATGCTCCCTTCCCTCCGAATTCTGAGCCTTGATCCTGAGTGGTTTGAGCTAAGGTCAAAGCTCTAGAAGTTCCATGGATCCCAGTGCGTACCTCTGGGCATCTTTGACACAAGGAGGGTCCTTGGCCCCATGTTAGCCTGTGGTGTATTCTGGTCTGTGATCAAGCCTGGAGTCACAGCACGGAGGCAACTTTGGAGGTTCTGAAAGTGTCTGTTGTTCTTAGGGACATTTGAGACCCCAAAGTTTATTCCTCCCAATACTGACCCCATAGAAAGCCTGAAGCTACTGCCTTTGGCCATATTTCTCCCAACAGGATAGGAGTTGGGAATATACAAGCAGGCCTCATTTCTGAGGCAGGTCTATGATATAGCTTTAGAACCCAACTCAATCCTTCATGGAAGCCGAAGAGCCTGCTGCAACGGAGGGGCACAGCTCTGGGCAGAAGGCTGTCTGTGCTCTGGGTACTGGGGACAATTCCTCATGGGCCAGGGAAGATCAAGTGACCATGAACCCAAAATAAGCTCTCCTTTTTTTACATTGTTGTTCTTGCAGCTATGTATGTACGCATGCATGTATGTATGTACGTATGTACGTATGTATGCATGTAGAAATAGATCTCTTACTATGTCTAACTTGAAAATGACATTTTTATTAAGGATTGTGTTGTGCACCACGGAGATTACAGATCCAGTGGGACTAAATGAAAGAATGGCATGTGGTGAGCTAGCTGGGTCCTCGGTCCCAGGTTAGCCTGTGGTGTATTCCAGATCCTAACATTCCTGTTACTATTGCTAGTTGTTGTACAGTTCCAAAATTGTTTTATGTTTTTAGTTACCTCTGGTGCCATCTAGGTAAGGACTTTATGATATTTGTAAGGTTCTCAGCTAGCAGTAGTTCGGGGCTCTTATGGTTTATCCTGGGCTCTAGATCCTTTTCACCCTGTGGTATCCTGGTCTTCACTGTCCCCAGGTTCTGCCATGCCTATTTTTATGTCCTGCTAGCTGACGAGAACAAACTGGTCAACAGTACTCGAGCTGAGGTGAGTCTTGGCTTCTTGCAACCTTGGGAGCCTCAGAGGCTTCCAGAAGCTCTCTGCTACTGTTGTAGTCCAAACACCCCCTCCACTCCCTGGATGTGCAGAGCCGCACTGATGAGCTCTGGCCTTGTAAAATGCCAGCTGTCCATGCCCTCTCTTCTCCCCTGCTGCTGGACAGGCAGCCTGGCAACTCCTTGGCTTAGAGAGCAGAGGCTGTCTAGAGCTGGACTTGTCTGGAACTAAAACACAGATTCCTGCACAAGTGGGCTATGAGGCTGTTCTCTGGGGTATCTTACAAGGTAGCTAGAGAGCAGGCTGAGGGAACCAGAGACGCTAAACAGAGACTCAAAGTGTGGCCTTTGCATCCCTACATGGGATGCTTGGAAGTACGAACTATACCAGAGACCATCATGGATGAGGTGGGGGTTGACCTTGGAGACATGGCAAATCCCCAGGCATCTCCAGATCAGACAAGCAGGGCAAGAGGCAGCACATGGTATGCAGCCTACCCTATCCATAGCAGCTGGGGGATATTTCATAGACAAGCAAGGGAACCCAAGGGTGCCAATCCTATCAGTCACACCCTACACGGTCAATGTCATTGTTTCTTTCCAAGAGTAATCTTGTCTTTTCCTGGATTCATCTCTACTTGGCTCATTAAACCAGGATTACACAGGACTCCTGTGTGCCAGGTCCTGGAGGGTCTAGGCAAACTGAATTGTTTCCAAATAACAAGACTAGCCCCATAGGGCCGGCTGTTGCTTTGGATGAGGGTCTATACTCACCCACATCTCAGCTCTAGACATGGCCTCCTCCCCCTAAGTTCACCAGCATTGTGAACTGAGTGTCTGCTCCCCAAAACTGAGCCGGACAGCTTGGGAGTGAGTCTTTTCTTTTGCAAGAGGAATTAGAAACTTCTTTGGGATGAGTGGGGTGAGGTGGAGGAAGGGTCTAGCAGGCATGTGAGTTTCTTCCCTTTGTAAAGCTCTTCTCCCTTCTACCCGCTCCCTTCCTGCTGGGCTGACTCAGCTGCAGCTCTGGCCTTGCAGCTACTGCTGGGGAAAACAGAAAACCACAGCTATGAGGCCCCAAACAGGCCTGCATCATGTTTACCAAGTGACAGAACCCTGGGCCCATCTCCAAAGAGGCTGGAACTCCTGAGGCAACTTAGACAGCTCATCCGTGTCCAAGGCTGTGTTTCACGGGCCACGAGGGCTGGGAAGGCTGTTGGCGGTCATTGCAGCCAAGTGTCTCATTTCATCAAGAGGCCCACAGATGTGAGTGAATTGGCCGTGGTCACACAGAGCACTGAGACTTTGTTTAAGACACATGGGAAGGAGAGAAGGAGGCTAAGATTGAGGCTCATGGGTAAGGGAAGAAAGAAGAAAGGACGCCGGTTAAAGCTCAGGTTCACCTTCACAGGTGACTGTTCTCCGATCTCCCCTCTCTTTCCTCTCGTGTGCCATCAGCTACTAGTTTTGAAGCTGAGGTCATTGACCAAGAATCAAGGGAGAAGGTAAGGCTGAGGTTGTGCTGGTTTTAACTTCTGAGCAGGACATAGGAAGCTCCACTTTCTCAGTCTCGAGCCGTCAATGTCTGGTGCCTTGCCCCTCTTTTTTAATCTCCAGGTTTGGGTTGGGGGGGAAGGGCCCACAAACCAAGCTCCCTCCCTTTCCTCTGTGATGTTCCACCCTGCTGAGCCTTCTTTTCAAAGTACCTCTCGATCCCCACCGTGCCCTTGGCACACTGGTGGCTCAGTAAGCCTCCTGTCCCAGTATCCTCAAGAACATCGCACCAAGCATGACACATTGGCTGATTTTGTTCCACTTCATTCAAAATGGCGTTGGGATCACCGGGAGTGGACAAACCTTTCTTCTATCCCATTTAGTTCCTGTTCTCCACATGATATCATGGTCCTTCCATGAGCCCTCCTCTGACCCTGCCAAGTCTTTAGTCCCCTTTCCCGGATAATTGTCTGATGTAGTCTAATATGTATGAGTGTGTGTGCACATGCATAGGTATCAGAGGACGTCTTACAGAACTGAGTTTTCTCTTTCCACCATGTTAAGCTTTGGGCTCTGACCTTGTCTCCTCCTTTGTCTCCTATTCAAAATGGGGTTCCTCTGCTTCCTAGCTTTGTTGCCTCTTCTTGACCCCCTGAAATGAATGAGAAATTAGAAGCTTCATTTATTCCTGTGTCTACCTTGGTTTCTGTCACTGTAGACTGAACTTTTAGGTCACATCTGTCCCCTGCTCCCCTGCTCAGAACCATCTTATCTCAGAAGCCCCTTCCTGCTTATGCCCTGACCTTCTGGTTGGGATCACCATTTCCTACACCCAGAGCATTATCTTTAAGGTTTGGATGACGTGTGCTCTGCCTCCCCAAGGCTCCTGTATTAGGGCTTGGCTGCCATTTGGTAAGCTTTGGGAAACACTCTAACCCACTCAGTGGACTGATTCTGTGTTGGTTTCGGGGCTTGTCACTGGGAAGTAGGGGAAACTTCAGGAGACAGACGCTGGATGAGAGAAGTAGGCCACTGGAGCACATCCTTGGTAGCTGTAACTTGTCCTGTCGCCCTCTCCTCTGCCTTTTGGCCACCCTTCTAGGCTTGCATGTTCTCCTCTGAAGGTGTTCTTTCCCACTATACTGTTCTGCCTTTCTACAGGTCCATAGCAGGGAAGACAACCAATTACAGACTGGAAGTCTGAACTGGTGTCCACGATGAATCATCTTCCTTCCTCATTGCTTCTTGCAGGCATTTGTCTCAGCAAGGAAACCAAGACTAGCCTAGCCACCGATCTCCTCTCCTGGTTCCAAGCACCACTTGGTCACCAAGGTCAGAGACCTACATTTTGGCAAGGAGATGGATCAGCAGGTAAGGTTGCCTGCCACAACAGCTTGAAGACATGATTTGTTCAATTCCTGGGTTTAACATGGTGGAAGGAGAGAACCCAATCCCACAAGGTGGCCTCTGGTATGCATGCATGCACCATGACACATAGGCATATATGCACATAAACATAAAAATACATAAATGTAACGCAAAGTAATGAGAAAGAAAGAAGGAAACAACAAACAAACAAACAAACAAAAAGGAATTTCCTTCTTGTGTCAGGTGGGCAATTTCCTACTTCCCCCAAGACACTGACCTCCATAGTCCCAGGACCTGTAAATGCATGCTATGTGGCAGAAGGAAGTTACTGATGGGGATAGCATTTGAAATATTGAGATGAGGAGGCTCTGGGTGAGCCTGGAAACCACAAGGGTCCTTCTGAGAGGGAGGCAAGATGTCAGAGTGGCCTATGGGAAGTGTGACAATAGAAGCCTGAGGTTAGAGAGGTCTTGCCTCAAGATAAGAACTTGTGATGGCCACCCAGAGCCATCACAACTCCCCTCTGGAACATCCCGAAGAAGCTACTCCTGACAGCAATGGCCTCTTAACCTTTTGGGTTGTTGACCCCCTGCTGAACTATGAGTAGACATGTTTGTGTGGTGTAAGCTACTGTGCTCTATCAGTGTTGTACAGGAAATAAACAGCCTCAATGCTGCTCCTTAGGTACTTGCTCCATTCATTTGACCTCCAGTCCTATCAAATGCCCCTCAGGTTTATTCCTTCTATTCCCAAACCCATGTCATTGGTATCCTTCCTCTCTAGAGTCTTTGCAGTGATATTTCAACAAAATTACCCCACAGCTCCCGTTCTTGCAAATCTAAGCCTTGTTTGTTATGAGACAATAGCCCCTTCCTGGGTAGCCTTGGCTTGCAGGCTGAGGCAGGAAGCTGAAGCCTCTAGGGTATGAGGAACCATGGATGACCACAGGGTTGGATGCTAGCTCCTCTCTCCTGCCTGGATCCCTGTCTCAAGCCTTACCATTCAGCCCTGTGGTACAAAAGTGGCCAAAGTAGTTACTTATGTAGCTCTCTCATTCTAAAACATTCACCATGTCTTCTACCAAGTCTCTAAGCATTTGAGACTCTCTGGGGCCTTTGCTCTCTCCTCTGTATCATTAGCGCTCCACTCCAGAGGAGCTTTAAGCTGCATGGAACTCTTAGCCTGGACAACTGGGCTGAACCTAGGTCACTGACCTCCCCCATCTCCAGTGTGCTCGCAAGGTCTTTCTACTGTCTTAGAGCTGGATGGCCCCGCAGGGGCTGTTTCCCACAGCTGTCCTTTCTGAGGCTGGGAGTGCGTACGTGTGCTGCATATGTGGGCGCACACTTGCGTGTTTTAGGAGGAACAACTGAATTTTAAATAGTTTATTAGGGAGCCGCTCAAGGCGCCTTGGATATGAAATTTCTTCAGAAAAAAAATAAATAAGAAAGAGAAAAAAAACTTCCCTCTATTTTGATGATTTAAGTGTTAATGACTCAAAACCATATGGATCACATTTCCCTCCCATCCACACAGTTTTAAAAAGTATCAGAGAGACTGCTCAGGGCAAGACGCATTTATGATTCCATCGATCCAACAGCATGGTGGTTGGAAGGCTGCACTCCAGATTTGAGGGGAACAAGTCCCAATCGAGCCAGGTCGTAGGCTCCCTCCTCCCCTCTAGGCCTCTTCTACATGGTCTCCGGGGAAAGCCACCCTGGACTTCTGGGGAGAGTATTCCATATACAATTTGAAAATTCAGCATCCCATTTGGGTGTGTGTGTGTGTGTGTGTGTGTGTGTGTGTGTTTGTGTGTGTGTGTGTGTGTGTGTGTTTGTGTGTGTGTGTGTGTGTGTGTGTGTGTGTGTGTTTCAAAACCTCCAGAACTAATTTTAAAATGACTTAGGTTTTGGCAGACTGAAGAGGTGTTAACTCAAACCCGGGTGGATTTCAAGGGAAATGTAATTAGAAAAGCCCTTTCCTAGTTAGCTGAGAGACGGCAGTAAAGAAAGATGCTCGTTGGAGGACTATTCGGTGTGATGAGAGCATGCGGCCATCAGGGCCAGTGTGCAGACAGGCACATGGGCCCCACCCCAACCAGACCCTCTGCCCACACCCAGCACTGGGACCATAAAACAACAACATGGAGGGGGTACATGCAAGGACCAGGCCGCAGCTAAATCATTTGTGGTTGGTTCTTCCAGGAACCAAAGTGGGGTGAAGTGAGGGTCACTGCTGGATGGAGAGCACAGTTTTGATCCATTCGATTCCTGGACCCAGTCCCTTCGCAGGCTCGTGAGATGACTCTGAGAACTGGCTAGCTTTGTGCATCTGTGTCCTGGGAGCAAGCTTTCAACTCCCAAAGAAGTAGCAGCTCAGACCCTTCATGACAAACCACTGGTCTGCTTACTGATGCTATCATCCTGCCAGTGGTTTCTTCTGCTAGTAGCCCTTCCCAGAATTCTTCCTTGACTACCTTCAACATTGTTCTGCCTGGAACACCAAGCTCTCTTTTTCCCCTGCAGGGTCCTAATGGAAGTCTGTCTTTCCATTCTCTGTGACCCTTGAGCATAGTGGACACACATCTAGGTCCAGTGCACTGCACCATGTCTCCTCACAAGGACCTGTGTCTGTCCATCAGCTTTGACCTCCTAGGGGAGGAGGAAAGGCATCTGTCAAAACTCTGTATGGACCAGGCTACGGCTGAGCTTAGTCAGGCTTGGCATGTGTCTTGGTGCTTGACAAATGCAAAGTGGACCAACCAGAATCCTGTGGCAATCTCTAGCACTGTCTCATCACTCATTAATTCATTCGTTCATTCATTCACTCACCCAACCACTGGTCCACTCATCCATCTCCAACCTATATATGTCTCTTCATCCATTCACCCACTAATCTATGTTGTCCATCCATTCACATCTTTCCAGCACCATCCATCCATCCATCCATCCATCCATCCATCCATCCATCCATGCATGCATCCATCCATTACCTACACACCCACCCATTTCTGTCGTTCATCCATTCATACCTTTTCATCACATCTACCCATCCTTTCTCATTTACCACTCGTTCATCCTTCCACCCATGTATGCACCTGTCCTTTTACCTACTTCATATATCACTTGTCCATTTGCTTATCAGACACAACAGATCTGATCCTTTTCTGTAATCCTGTTGTCGTATTTCATTTCAAATGATCTTTGACTATTTCAAATGCGTAGAGTCTATGACATATTGCAACAAACAGCTAGGGACCACCCACTGATCTATATCTTTTATTAATATTATACCATCTGTGCTTGACATTTTTCTTTTTAAAACATAGTTTTATGGCCCCATGTGTTGGCTCTGTAGTTTCAACCCTTTGTCTTCCTCCTGGGAGATGGTGTGTCTCATTTCTACACATGTCTTCATGTTTTTAAATCACGTGTGTTTGTGCTCACAAGCAGCAAAGGTTATTTTTTCAGGTTTTAAACTCTTGTGTAATTGCTTTTCCTGCTGCATCTGTCTCTTCACAACTTGGTTTATTTTCATTCATTCTTATAATTCCATTATATTTTTTAATATCTATTGCGCTGGCTGTTTTCATGTCAACTTGATACAAGCTAGAGTCATCAGAGAGGAGAGAATCTCAATTAAGAAAATGACTCCCATGAGATCAGGCTGTAGGCAGGCCTGTAGGGAATTTTTTCATATATATATATATATGCTCTGTTTTCACAGGCACCAGAAGAAGGCATCGGATACCATTACAGATGGTTGTGAGCCACCATGTGGGTGCTGGGAATTGAACTCAGGACCTCTAGAACAGCAGTCAGTGCTCTTAATCATTGAGCCATCTCGCTATCCCCTGTAGGGAATTTTCTTAATTAGTGATTAATGAGGGAGTGCCCAAATCATTATAGGTGGGGCCATCCCTGGGGTTAAGAGTTCTATAAGAAGGCAGGCAGAATAAGCCATGAATAGCTAACCAGGAAACAGCACCCCTCCATGGCCTCTGCACTAGCTCCTGCCTCCAGGTTTCTGCTCTGTTTGAGTTCCTGTCCTGACTTCCTTCAATAATGAACAATGATATGGAAGTATGAACCAGGTAAGCCCTTTCCTCCCCCAAGTTGCTTTAGCCATGGTGCTTCATCATAGCAATTGCAACCCTAACTATGACATCTATTTTCCTACAAGGACAATTGTGTGTCATGGGATCCTTTGTCTCTTCATTTGGCTTACCAGTTCTTCAATGGCAGAATGTTCATTTGTGTATAACTTTCTGCCATGCCTGGCAGTGTCTTTGGGGGTTGGCTGCATGAATCATGGGTAAAGTTTTGCAATGCCTGCAATGGCCCAACCATGGGGCTCTGTGGTGGGTATCTGGGAGTGATGGAGACTTGGTGTAGCTCTTAAAGAACAGCATACTAACAGACACATGAAGTGTTGGTCTGGTGGTGAGAATGAGGATCTGTGTACATGCATAGGAGGAAAGGGGTTGTGGTGGAGCAGACCATTCTTGGCAGAAGAACTGCACAGTGGAGACTGGTGGTGGAAAGCCATTCGTCCACATTGCCTTGCTTAGGAAGTATCCCCAGCAAGAGGTTTGGTTTGTTTTAACCCAGGGCATCCCGTCTCCTTTGGTGGTGAACATTCACATTCAATGCAGGCCCTTGAAACTGCCTCATTCACTCATGCCTTCTTCCTCCATAAAGCCACCTATATGTGCTGGACTCTGTACTTGTGCCAGGGCAAAGCAGAGTCACCAGGAGACGCTTCCTGTTGTTAGTGTTCAGGGATGTGAGAAAGAGCAAACAGTCTCTCCGAAAGCTGTGTAGGGAGCCTGATGGATTATTGACTCATAGGTAAGGTGGTCAGAGAGTGTCTCCAAGGAGATAGACTAGTCAGCTTTCTATTCCTGTAACGAAACACCAGAGGCTGAGTAACAGAGACTTAGCTTAGTTTCAGAGGCCGGAATTCTGAATCTGGTGATGTCTCTGGTGGGAGCCCTTACCATATCACATCAGCACAGATGGCATCATGGTGGGTGGGTGAGAGTGACGTGACAAATCAGGAAGTCAGCTATTTTTAGTGGGACTGGTTCTTTAAAGAGAACTGACTCTTACCGGAATGAAGTAAGTCCCAGAAGCCTTACCTTAATACCACCACAAGGCAGTGTCTCAGTGGCCTCCCTCCCTCCTGCTAGACTTCTTAAAGGCCTACCACCCTTCAGATCAGCATACCCCAAGGACCAAAGTTTTACCATATAAACCACACTTGAACCATTGCAAGAGGTGGACGCTGGACCTTGAGATCTGAGTCTAAGGTCAGGGAGGGGTGCACCTGAGTGAAGGACCTTGGCTTGTACAAGGCCATTCTTTAGCTCCGGGTGGAGGGAGAGTGGTGGACCGGGGCCAGTAGTCGGATTGCATATGGCTTTTCAAGGCAGGAAAGGGGCTCAAGTTTTATTCCAACCAGATGAGGAGACTTCAGAGGGTTTTAAACAGACAATTGATGGGATCCAATTACTTTCCAAATTAATTGAAAGTAGGAGATCGTGAGTTGAAGTTGGAGGCTAGCCAGGTGACTCTGTACAGTTCAATTCCAGGTGGCTGCAGCTTGGCCCTGACTGTGGGCAGCAGCAGTGGAGAGAGGGGGCCTGGGATATGTCTCTAAGGTGGAGTTGACAGGTCTGTTAGAAGAAGAGATGGAGGTGGTGGGGGGTGGGGGATGTAACAGTAGAGCAGAGCAGGCAGGTAAAGTGGAGGCTCTGGTCCGGTGGAGAGCAGTAGTCATTAGGAAAGGCTGGACTTGGGGTTGGGTGGGGCGGGTGAGTTGACCCTGACCCCACTGATTTTGAACCGGCTATGAGACAGCTAAATAGAGCTACTAATAGGGTGAATTACGTAGTTTTTCTAGGGAGGTCATGACAGTACCACTCTGGGCACGCGTCCCGGGACTACTGGCCACTGCCTGATAGGATAGTGTAGCACATAGCTGGTTCACTGTGTATCTCGTGAGGGTTAGGCAGAGAAAGGTCCCTCTTGCTGCTGTGAAGACAGGAGTCCATCTTACTTCAGCCTGGCTTCTCTATCTGCAGGTTACCATTGCATTGCTGGGGGGATGGGAGCAGGGTCAATGCCAGCTTGATCTGGATCTGTTTCTTCCTTTTCTGTTTTCACCATGTAGCCAAGGTCATTGCAGCCGGAAGATGTTACAGCCAGAGCCCATGGCCTTCCCTGTGTGTGGTCTGTGGTGTCATGACATCCTGGAGGCCAGTGCCAGCCAGGGGCTGACGTCATTCACCATGAACATGACATGTTTTTGTCCTCCACTGTGTCAAGGGAGGGCATGGATCCAAGCCACTGAGCATGAGAAAAGTTGACTTCACCTTCCTAAGTACTCATAGTGCTTAGGACTAAGTACTGCAAGCAACCACAGGCCTGGAAAATAAATGGCAGAGAGGAGGCCCCTCACTTTACGAACCTTGCATGCGAGCAGCTTCTAGCAGACGTGTTTAGAGTCCAAAGATCCAAGGAGACAAAGCTCTGTAAAGTAGTTGTAGGGTCAAGGTTTCCTAGGACCAGGTCGTTGACAGCTGTTTGTGACAAACCCTTGACAGTACAAACAGCAGTATTCTGGGGAAGCAGAAGGGTGGACAGAGGCCCTGGCATAATGCCTGAGGACAGATTAGCTGATGGTTGGGAAGGAGAGACTCTTTGGCTATGCTAGGCTTCTTCCCTGGGGGAGCTGCTTATGGGAAGGGGGATGGTGGGGGCCTCTTCCAGGGCTGGGCAAGCCTAGTCTCGGCTCTTCTGCTGACTGTAGACTGACTGTGCCTGGGGCAGGTTTGCAGTAGCTATGGTTCACAAACCGAGGCTGGGTTAGGATTAAATCTTCAGTGAGTATATATCAAGTACCTACTGTGTGCTCTGCTATAGCTCAGAAGCTGTCAGTCAGCTTAGTATTAGTGACAGTGCAGGCAAACAAACACTGAACCGTTCATATGCTGTCTCCTCCTGGAGAGAGGAAACAGCAAACTCGGGCTTTCCCTGGAGGTATATCAGAGCTGCCACGGAGGAGACATTTTAAGATGAACCCTGAAATGGGGCCAGTGGTTAGCTAGGCAAGGGGAACGGTGTTGACACAGCTCTGAGGGAGGGAAGCAGTCACATCAACGGACGGTGGGAAAGAAGTCCATTTCTGTTTTTTGGTTTTTTGTTTTAAAGATTTAGTAAACATTTGTGTGTGTGTGTGTGTGTGTGTGTGTGTGTGTGTGTGTTTTATGTCCTCATGTACGGGTGAGTGAGGATATAGGGTGATGCTCATTGAACCCCCCTGGCCCTTTTCATCCTGATAGTCGAGCAGTCCAGTCTGTTCCTGATAGCCTGTTCTGTTTCCAGAGCCCTTTGGGTCATAGGTCGGTCACTGTGCATTCCTGGCTTTTGTGTGGGTGCTGGGGAGCCAAATGCAGGCCCTCAAACTTAAATGGAAATTGCTTTATCCTTGAATTCTTCTCCCTGGTATTTTAAAATCTAGGTGGAGTTCACATAAAATCAAACAGGCCATTCAGGTCCACAGATGAGCAGCATTTTGCTCATGCATGCTCTTGTGTGGCTGTGCTCTGTCAGCCTCATTGCCTGTTTCCCACAAGTGTCTGAGGTTTTCTCCTTTAAACTCTACAAGCCTCAGACAAGATTGGCACGCAGGTTAATGTCTCAGGTTCTTCTGGTTTCCAAAGACACTTTTGCAGAGCAACTGGGCACTGCTGAGGACTCCAGATTCACCACTGGAGCCCAGGCAGCCATCTCTCAAAGCTTCCTAGGACCAGGACCTCATCAGTCTCTGGAGAAAAGACACCTCAGTCTGGTCTGACTAAGGCCCCAGGCACAGTGATCAGGGGTCATGATACCCTCAAGGTGACATCTTTCATGGTGGCATCTGGTGGTGGGAGGGTAGGGGCAGCAGGGCAGACAGGTGGAGCAAGGAAATTAGACTCCAAGGCACAGGACAAAGACCCCATTGCTGGCCTCCCTGGGCGAGCATTAGTCCTGCCAACAAATGGACTACAGCTTCTCTCATTAACTTGTGGGGTGGTGTGTAATAATAAAACACTCCTTAAAGCTGGGATGGGACACAAATGGCTGCTTTCTCAGGTCCTAATCAGGATCATTAACTGCGTATGGAAAGGTTTTATAAACATTTGCTAAACTCCCGTGTTCACCGTGACCATGTCTTGGCTAGCAGGGGCCGGTTGTGAAGATGTATACCCAGGGCCCAGGATTCTACTGACTCTCTCTGTGTTAAGGAGCCCTTCTGTGTTCTGGATAGGGCATTCTAGGTCTGAAAAATTAATGAAAAGATGGAAGGGAAAAGAGCTAAGCCCACTGCTTCCTAAATCTTTGAGCCCTTCGTTGTTGTCTGTCTCTGAGCTCCAAGCCCCTCCCCTATGCCGCAGGGATAATAGTTACTCCCCATATTTCTCAGAGACCATTTGGGGAAGTAACAGTAATGGGATCCTAGGTCTCTCTCCTTGGCCCCTCCCTCTTTCCTCCAAGCACTTTTTGCTGGCAATTGGGGAGCTGTTCCTCACCAGTCTTCCCTTACTTCCCATCCCTCATCTCCTCCCACTGTTTCCCTCCAGGTTTGCAAGGGTTCTGTCTGCCTCCTACCTCTGGGCAATGAAAAGTACAGGCCTGAAGCACTGAGGGTTGATTCTGTAAGAAGTTAGTTAGAACCAGGACCCTCTCAACAAGGGCAAGCCAGAGAACTAGTGCTCCTCCTTCAACCTCCTGACTCCTCCACAACCCTCCCCCAGGGTGGGGGCATGCTGACCTGAAGGGCTTTGCTTGCAGACTTCCTCCTGGCCTTGGGTGACAATATTCAGAGGAGGGGCCAAGGCTTGGCAGGAGTTTGCCTCTCCTCCCCTGCAGAAGGGCTTTTTAGTCCCTGGCAGATTTTTTCCTAAACTCCTCCTTGATTTGAGGAATTTTTCCTGTCCCCCATCCTCATTCCCTACAGAGGACACTGGATGTGTATTATTCCAAAGGACTCTCTGCCTAGCCCAATGGCTTCAGATACTCAGCACCCATTTCCTGTTCCCAAGGATGCCCAGGAAACCACAGCAGCACCATCTACTTAGCCTGACACATATGTCCAAGCTGACCACCTCACCTAAGCCAGAGTTTCCAATGCCCTGGCCAGGAAGGAAGGAAGGGTATGGCCAGGCTGCAATGGGCTCACAGCCCTGAGACCCTTCCCTAAGCCAGGAATGCTTCTAGGGGGAAAACATTACCAGGAGTGGCCTGGCTGAGGTTGAGAGGCCATGAACTACAGCCACATGTGTGTATACACACATACACACACACTCTCTCTCTCTCTCTCTCTCTCTCTCTCTCTCTTTCTCTCTCTCTCTCTCTCTCTTCCTCACACACTCTTTCACATGTATACAGTACACACCCATGCACACACACACACACACACAGTGCACACACATGTACACTCACACATGCATGTGTGCACTTGATGATTCCTAGAGGTGGGAAGTCAGAGAGCAGTTTAGATTCAATAAACATTGACAGTCAATGACCAACATCTCTTTGCCCCCGTCCCTCTTCAAGATACATGCTCTGTCCATTCCTATTTTAACATGCAAGTAGTAAAGGCCTCAGTTAAAAAAACCTTTCCCAGTGTCACCTCGTAGTACTTCTACTCTCAACCCTTCTGTGGTTCCAGCCTTTTCTCATGAAGGGAAATCCTCACCGTGCCTGACTCCAGTTTGCTCTGTCAAGAACAAGAAGCCAGCCAGTGCTGGTACCCATCTTTACCCCCAGTACTCAGGAGGCAGAGGCAGGCAGATCTCTGAGTTCAAGAAGACCCTGGTCTACAGAGTGAGTTTCAGGACAGCCAGGGCTATACAGAGAAACCTTGTTTTGAAACAGCCAAAAACAAAACAAAATTAAAAATAAAATCCAAGTAATCGATCTTCCAGCACTAAACTGACCGACTTCCTCGAACCCTTAAGATCACCACTGTCTCTAAGCTTCAGGTCCAAGGCTGCACGTCTAGGATGAGATGAGGCCCAGATTCAGATAGGAACCGCTCTCCCTGCTCATAACTTGAAGCTCCCTCCACACTAGCATTTATCATCACCATGTCGTCCAGGGGTTGGGTCACAGTCCCTTGCCTGCCACTTGCTTATCACATACAGGGGTAGACTTTGTTGCATGTGACACTCTGGCTCAGCCTTGGGACGTATTCTGTAGGATCTTATGTATAAATCTGTGATGGATAGAGCCTGGTCACGTGGGAGTGGGAAAGGCACACTGAGGAGGGGACCTGCCACAGCAAGAGATAGTAAGGACTCTAGCATCCTATTCCAGCATACATCAGAGTGCCAGGTCCAGCCGTCCACCCCCTATCCACTTGCTGTGTTAGGCACATGGTCCAGGGGGTTGTAAACAAACAAGGTTCCTGGTGACAATGCTAGGCTTAGGGGCTTCTATCTGGCCTTGTCAGTTAACTCTGGGAATCTGGAGGGGTCATATAAATATCATCAAATCAGGGGAGAGAGAGAGACAGAGAGAGAGAGAGAGAGAGAGAGAGAGAGAGAGACAGAGACAGAGACAGAGAGACAGAGAGAGACAGAGAGAGACAGAGAGAGAGACAGAGACACAGACAGACAGACAGACAGACAGACAGACAGACACAGAGAGAGAGAGAGAGAGAGACAGAGACAGAGACAGAGACAGAGACAGAGACAGAGACAGAGAGAGAGAGACGCACAATCCCCTGAGCCAGGACTCAGGTAGAGAAAGAACTAGAGCCACAGCAAAGATAGCACTAACCGTGCTCACAGAGTAGATGGGCTACGGTTGGAATTTGCTGGCTAATTCCCCCACTCCCAGCTTGAAATAGCAAGAAACATCAGGGTGACCCTGTCTGCCAAGCTGGAGGGGCCAGAGAGGGAGTGGGATCCAGACTGCAGAACCACACAACACTCTTAATCTTGGTCTCTGAACTGCAGCAGCACGCAGCTAGATTTACCTCCTGTTTCCTTCGCACAACTTAATGTGCTCTACCTCAAGCGTCTCTTGTGCAGCTAGAAGGAGGGACAGGAAAGGATTACAAGATTCTGCTTTAAAAGAAAAAAAAAATCCTCCCTGTTCTTAGTTCTCTCCTGCCTCCTTAAGGGAAAAATATGGAAAGGAGATCCCCCACCTTGCTGGAGCTTTGGTTGTTTGTCAGCTCCTCGCAGGCACCGTGAATTTGCAGTGTGGCCTCTCTTGAAGTAGCTTTAGGGAGAAAGATGGTGGAATTTTATTCTTCCTAATTTAAAACAATAATAATTGTTCACGCGTTAGGAAGCATTCCTATTAAATCAATCCAATCTTTCAGGACAACTGGGAGAGAAGGAAGCCAGATTTCCAGGCTGAGCCTCAGCTGGCTTCTGGTGAGCTGTTTCTTCCTTCAGGCTCTGAGCAGACAGAAGCCAGCTCCGTGCTAGGCATGTGGTGGATAAGGGTGGTGGCCAGGAATTACCTGATTGAGTCTAGCTGTGGCCTTGTCTTGAGGGGTGGGGAACAGATATGTTCCTTGCTGAGACACAACTGTGGTTCTGAATACACGAGACCCACTGTGTGGATAGGTACCTGCTGGACACTGTGTGGATAGATAGGCACCTTTGGTATGGAGAATCCTATTGGCTTGAGCTTGGAGAGATAGTCCAGTGTAGGGTGGGGACTGGCATAAGGCTCTGGTTAGCCAGAGGTGGCTGGTGAGCAGTTCAGTTACTTAGAGATTTTAGAGATGCAGAACCAAGACCTTAGTTCTGAGCCAAACTGAAGGGGAGAAGAAAACAAGGTCTTTGGCTGGAGGACAGACTCAGGCCCAGGCAGGTAAGATGGGAGCAGCCAGAGAGGATGGAGCCATCATCATGACCCTGCTTGCATCTCTGAGAATTGTCCCCAGTTGCAGTTCTCTGTGCACATGGTAGGCCTGATGAGGTTCACTGGGGAGGAAAAAGAGCAATCTTCCTCTAGAAAAAAGAGGGTTGGTTGAGCAAATAGGAAGGTAACCTACATGCCATTCTCAGAGCTGCTCAAGGTCAGTGGTGACTCTGGGTTTCCTCGAGGCCACCTGGGGACCTGGAGCTTGGGGATTTGGGTAGAAGGAAGAGTGCACACTTTGTTGTCAGTGATGTTCCTTGAACCTGTGGCTGGTGTGAACAAAACAGCTCCTTCCAATCACAATGCTCCAGTTGGTAGAACACTGATATTGTCTGCACTGCCATGCTTCCTGGGCTGGCCCACTTCAAGGCTGGGCATCCAACAAGCTCCCACTAACTCCAGTTGGCTTGGTGGTCCTGTGGTATTGCAAAGGGATCATCCATCTTACCAGTAAGAACAGGTCCTGTCTTCCAGAAGCAGTGTGATACAGATGTGGGTAAAGGAACATCCATATGGGTGAGCCCTCGAGGGGTCTACAGGACACCTCCATCTTGCCCACTGTCTGTCTGTCTGTCTTTCCCCCTCTCTTTTCTCAAGCTCTACCTCCATCTTCCTGTTATTCTCACTATCACCATCTGTCTCTGTGTCTGTCTCTCTTCTCTCACTTTCTGACTATCTCTCACTGTCCCTCTTGGAGTCTATCTCTTGTCATCTTCTCACTGTCTGCCTTCTGTCTCTGCCTGCTTCTGTTCTGCAGCTGTCAGTCCCCCATCCTACCTGTTCTTGCTGCAGGGAGGGCTGAGTGACTGCTCTGGGATAGGGAATGCAATGTGTTTCCTTCTCCTTCCACTCCTCCCTTCAGTTGAGAGTCTTTGGGTTCCTTGGAAAGTCAATGAAGCCCTGTGACAGCATTTCTTTTTCAGGACTCAAAGAAGGTCTGGAATTGGGACTTCCCAGAAGTAGCAAAAGCCTTCAGGAAGAGAGGTGTGTGTCTGTGTGTGTGTGTGTGTGTGTGTGTGTGTGTGTGTGTGTGTGTGTGTGTGTGTGGAATCCTGTTTGTTCTGTGGACTGCACAAGGATCACTCAGGAGACTAAGAGTCTGAGTTCCTAGTACACTCACTGTATTTAGGAAGCAGGCCTGGGGAAGGCTTAGAGACCCGAGGTTCACTGCTGTTTGAGAGAAGATGTGTTCCCTTTAGAATTAATTGATTTCTGATAAACCAAGTGGCATGCAAAGATAGTGGTCTCACCATCCTTGGTGCCCACGTATTGTTGAAGCTGCTGTAGAAGCAACAAAGCACATGCTAGGGGTGGGACAGTTGACTTCCAAGGTTCCTCCTAGGCCTAGCTTTGCAGGATTGTCCCCGTTCCTGTCTCTTCTTCATTGTCATCTACTTTGGCAGCTAGCTTCCTTAGAGATGAGTTAAAAGGCAGCCTACTGTGACCTCTTCCCTGGGTGGGGCTCTACACACACACACACACACACACACACACACACACACACACACACTCACACACTCGCTCACAGAGAGGGAGTGTTAAGTATGGTACGACAAACCCCTCATGCTCTGGCCTTTTATCACAAGCCCATGGAGATGAAATTCTGACCTAATAATCAAAACAAGCTGTAATTGCAAACAGAACCTCTGAAGATTGCATAGGCAGCTTGGTCTGCAGGCCTAGGGAGAGAGAAGTACCTGCTGAGCACAGCAGGCTGGCCTCTTCCTCCTCCTCCTCTTCCCCTGTGGATCGATGTGGCCGTCCAGACACCTACCACGTACCATTTTGCTGACCTAGCTGGAGCCTGTTCATATTCTGTCCCTGTGGGACCCCAGGGCTCCCCAAGCAGAGAAATCAGCTTGGAGGAAGCCAATTTCAGTCAAAAGATGATTACCCTCCTAGCAGCACCCCAAGAGGCCATGAAGGGGTAGATCGGGTGTTACTCCAAGCCTGCCTTGCCTCCACCTCCTCCTTGCCCTGGGAGAGGGTTCTCCTGGGTGCAGCCCCAAAGCTGGAAATCCTTCCTGTCTCTTCATAGCCCCCATCCCCGTGTGTGTGTGTGTGTGTGTGTGTGTGTGTGTGTGTGTGCGCTTTGTTCCAGGCACACCCTCAGCTCAGATTTGCTTTGAAGGTCAGTAATTTCCATTCCTGCTTTTCAAAAACAACTGCACAGTTCTTCAGGGACTTGAATGTTGATTCTCTTCAGTAAGGAATGAGTCTTCTCCAGCAACAAATACATTCCAGAACTATCCATCCAACATTTCCAATGGGCCAGACATCCAGAAGAGGCCAAGGATATGTCAACCTGGTGTAAATTCCCACGATACTTCATTTAGGGAAAGGTCAGTCAACGTGTGCCATTACTAGTCAGGGTCTTTTCATATCTCACAAGTGGAGATAAGATCCCTAAGTTGGTGACATTAGGTGCTGGGTTAGACTGGTGCTATTTCCTTCGTCTTTTCATTCTAAGTTGTTTTAGCTTCTTAGGAACGTGCAGAGCTAAGAAAGTTCAGGTGCCTTCAGTCAGGATGTTCCAGCAGTCACTGATTGTGAAATTAGAGCTCAATCAAAAGGGACCAATGTCATCTAAGCCCACCCAGAGGACCCTGCCTGGAGAGCTTGGGCTGGGCTTGGACACACTAGCCATGGCTTCTTGTTTTTTTTGAAATCATGGTTGGATCCAGACTGCACAGTCCTTTCTAGACAGGACAGGGCAGGGACGCCTCAGGAACACCAACCCTACACTCACAAGTTTAAAAGTTCTTGAGCAGTTATTGGCTAGGGTGAGCTGCCTTGATTCAAGCTACATGATGGGCCTTCTGTCCGTTTCCTTTCTTATTACTTCAGGTCCTGCTGAAGCCAGAATCTGGCTTTTAGTCCTAACTTGCCTAGCTGACTTGTGCCACTCTTTTCTTACTTTAGAGGAGGGTCCTATCCCCCAACTCCTACAGTGCAGTGTCATTATACACAGGGGCCTGGAGTCACCAGGGGCCACTTCTTCATCTTAGAGATAGGATGAGACCTTGCATATGCTTTTATCCTTGTAGTGTCCTCTGGAACACATCTGTGCACTATCCTCCCAGCTTCCATCCTCTTCAGAGGAGTGGTCCCAGAGAATACATCCTTCTGGTCCCATGTCTTGGACTGGGGAGTCTTGGACGGGAAGGCAGGGTTACATCTTTTGCCAGGCCTACTTTTGAGATGTTCTGTGATCCCCTCTCCTGGGGATGACTGCAATACTGACCCCAGGTTTTCTGGACCCAACAGAAGAAATGACTGACACAGGTAGCCTTTGAGAGCAAAGGACTACAAACTGGAAAATTCAGGTCTAAATGTTTTGATTACATGCTAACTTTCTTACAGTGTTTGGTTTCTACTGCTTCCTTTTATCAACAAAGGATAATTAACCGTGAAGTCATTTGTGGTCCTCCCACCATCTTTTGCAAATATCCCTAAAGTGACAAAGTTATAGGAGAGGACCAAAGCTCAGAGAGATAGAGGAGACCTTGAACTCCAAGGTCATTTATACTCCCCATCTCAGATAAGCGTTTTGTTAGACTTGACATTGGAACCTCGCACCAAGCTCATTCTTACCTATAGTCACCAGCCTAGGATGACACCAAAGTGTTTCAACCTCAGACCATCGGCCTCCAAAGTGGAGAATGTCTCTTCTGTTGTCTTGCTTACTGGCTCTGTGAAGACAAGCTTTTCTTGAGATAAGCCACGGGCCTGGAGGGATCTCTAAAGGCACAGTGAAGGGATATGTCTGTACATTGTCTCTTGGGATATTGGAAATAGCCTCTGTGAGATTTTTGAAGCCTTCCCCAACTCCTCCTCCCCTGATCCTGTGACTCTGTGCTACCCAGAATATGTTGAATTTGGTAGGTTCCTTGTTGTGTGACCCTCTTCCCGAGGAGATGTGAACACATGTCTACTCACCCCAGATAGGGAACCCACAACAGACCAAGTGTGGATGCTGTTCAAGTCCAACATGGTAAACATTTGTTATTGTAGCTGCTTACAGGTAAAGATTTACTTACGGGACCAGAAATGATTCAAAGACAGTCGAATCCCTAAAGCCCATCCCTGCACAGATAACAGCTCACAAAGCTGGGAACCTGGAGCATACATAGTACATAGCCTGCAGGAAATTCAACAGGTTGAACAGTGTCGTTTCCTTTTGGCTCAATTGGTTTAGCCTTTTCAAGGTATCTTGGTTTGTCTTTGTTTCTTTTAGGCATTTTGGCTGATCTCAGGCTTCTTCCAAGCTGCTGGGTCTGAGCCTCTTTTAAGAAGCTTAGCTAGTCTGAGAGTGACCTTCAGCAGTCCTTACTGTTTATATACTCTTGTGGAGGAAGGAGCCTAATGAATCTGGCCAGTTTCAGGAACTTCCTGAAGCTATTTGAGTTGTTTGCTTCCTGTCTTATGGAACTTCCCTGAAGGATAGACTATTTCATCCCCTCCCCACTAACATCCTGTTGTTTGACCTTTTAACATGCTGTCCTACATATCCTGTTGTTTCACTTCCTTTAATGTCCTATAAAAAGATATTTGAGTGTATTAGTTTCTTTTCCTACTGCTGTGATAAGGCTCTCTGAAAAAAGCAACTCAAGGGAGGAAGGGTTTATTTCAGCTCACAGCTCAATGCACAGATCTTCATGGTGAGAAAAATCATACCAGTAGGAGTTTAAAGCAGCAGGTCACATGACATGCACTGTCAGAAGAGAGCAAATAATGCTTCGTGATTACCAGTGCTTAGTGCTCAGCTCTTTCTCCATTGTGATGGGGTAGGACGCTCAGCTCACATTCCTCGAGAATAGTTTTGATTTAGACCTGAACAATTTTATGCATTTATATGCTATAACTTGGTTATATTCAACTTCTCCCCTACTCTCCTATGTCCCCCAATTCTTTCATATCCCACATCTATTCCTCTTTCTTCTTCTCCCCCACCCCCTATTCAGTTTATTGAGTCCAAATAGTGCTGTTTCCATGAGTCTGGGCAACCTATTAGCAGCTCTGGCACTGAAGAAAAACAATTGGACCTTCTCTAGCAGCAATCAACTGACAATGACTCTTTAGCTAGTAAGAGGAACTCATGAGCACCTCTTCAATCTACACTGGAATCTTGGTTGGCTTGATCTTGTATAGGCCTTGTGCAGGTAACTATTGCTGTTTTGAGTTCCTAACAATGACATTGCTATGTCCAGATGGTAGCATTTTATGGCATTGTTCTCTACCTTCTAGCTCTTACCCTCCATAGGAATCCCCTCTTTTTTCCAGGGAGGGGGTCTAGCAATCTCCTCAGGTAAACACAGGCCCATTCTCCCTACTTCCACCCATGTACCTCTGATTGCAGCCTGTTTTTCCCCAACACCTTGACGGTGGCAGCAGCTAGACCAGTTGTTCAGGTAGACCAGTTGTCCAACTAGACCAGTTGTCTAGCTAGACCAGTTGTTTGGGTTTGAATGGCATTTCTGCTAGAGCCACAGAGGATCCTGCCTGCAGCTGCTTTTTTTTTCCTCTCCCCCAGATTCAGGATAGCCAGTGGCTTCCCAGTGCCCCAGCACATTCCTCTCACTCCAAAAGCCTCCACTCACCCTAGTGATTCCAGTGATGGGCCACCTGTGCAGTATGGCAGGCCCTGTGCTCAAGACCAGCAACCTGGGAGACATGACAGTAGAAAGAGCATGCAGCATGGAAAGGACTGGTTTACAAAAAAGGATATGGTTTAGTAGTTGTGAGTAGAGAAACGATCTACAGGGTAACATATGCCCAGAAAAAGGCTGGGAGCCAAAGCACAGGTGAGGTCAATGGGGATGGGCCAGTGAAGAACTCAGACAACCGTGAAGGCCTCACTAGGGGGATTTGACTTGAACTTGGGGATGAACAGGGGTCACTGAGGAGTTTTCAGAAAGGGAATGATACTATTTTACTGATTTCTTAGGTTAGTTTCCACAGAGGCCAATAGAAGACATTTAATTTAATGGAAGGATGAGAGAGACAGGAGAATCTTTGAATAGCCAGAAGGCAAATTGTAATAGTCTCTCTGTGTGTGTGTGTGTGTGTGTGTGTGTGTGTGTTTGTGTGTGTGTGTATTATGTCTCCTCTATTCCATAACCTCTTTACACACACACACACACACACACACACACACACACACACACACACACACGGTACACAAGCTGCTGCCTGGCCCTATACCTCAGACTAATGATTAGACCTATAAGATATCACTGGTAGATGAAATTCAATATCATCTAGGGCAAGCCCCTCACATTTGTGACTACAGTCCTTGGGGGAAGGGACTGGCCATCAGCAAATGGTAAGATATGGGTGGACTTGGATCCACCAGTGCCTAAATCCTCAGAATTCCCTATAGTGAATGGTTCTCTGCTAAGCTATGCCTTTAAGGAGGGCTTGTTAGTGTGATGGATGGGAAATCAACTAAGATAAGTTGCTGGGCATACCTGTGAGACATTTCCTTGTCTGGGTGTTTCGAAGTAGGAAGACCTATCCCAAATGTGAGTAGTACCTCCCAGAAGCAAAACACATAAAAGGATGTCTGAGTAGAGCTTACCCTTTTGCCTCTTTGTTTTCAAGTCTTGATGGTGAGTTCATCCAGCTTGCTGCTGCTGTTCCTTCTCTGTTATGTTCTTTCACTGGTATCAGAACCCAACTTTTCTGAGCTTCCAACATATACTGGAGCCCAGTGGCGCCAGACTGGACTGTTGAGATATTCAGACTCAGAGTGAGCAGCCATCAGCTTTTCTGCCTCTCCAGTGTGAAGACAGCCACTCTAGAACTACCAGATCATGCCATGTAAGCCAATCTAATAGATGCCCTTTTAATATGTATTCATTTTGCTGCTACTTTCCCTTTATTGGACCCTTGCTAGTAGATATGGTCATCTTCAGGGGCCTGTTCTTAGCTGAGAGTAGCCATTCTTGGGAACTTCAGCTGGGACATGGTTTAGGTTTTGTTAAAGGAGGAGGACATACCTCAGAGTTTTTTGTTTATTTTTTAATAAGCCAATCCCATTTCCCACACCCTGTTTCTTGGATTTACCAGACATTCTGGTTGCAGGTTCTAAAGGTCCCTGGGATGCAGTGTCTGAAGGCTGGGGCTTTGTTGAGCTAGCATCTCTTGTCAGAATAGGTGATTATCTGAATTTTGGGCCTTTTGAAGTTTGTTCTCATTGCAATCTTAAATGTCTCTCCTTTCTTTTTCTCCTCCAGTCCTTCTTCAATAGGAGAGGAAGTATCTCCTTATTCTCTGCTACTGCTTAACCTGGCAAGAATGTCAGGGTGGAGTTGCTGGTACTTGCTGCACATGTAATAACTTGCTGGAAATGTGTGTGTGTGTGTGTGTGCACGCGTGCGTGCATGTGCTTATGTGTGCATGTGAATGGGTATAATTGTATGTCTGTGCATGTATGTGTGTGTGTGTGTGTGTGCATGCATGTGAATGGGTATATTTGTATGTCTGTGCCTGTGCGTGCGTGCATGTGTGGGTGTAGATGTTCATCTGTCACTCTTCCCCTTACCTTCTCATTGACTCTTACTAAGCTGAAACATTGGATTTTGCTTGCTTTTTTTTAAAAAAACAAAGATCATTTCAACATTTTAAAATAAATTTCTCTTTACTCTTGAGACTTTTATTTAAGAATATAACAGAACATGAACATATCTACACCCTATTTACCTCTTTTAACTCCTTCCAAATTTCACCCCAGCATGGCAACATCCTTCCAATTTCACCCCCAACAAACACTTTTTAAAATAACCCACTGAGTCCAATTAGCGCATGCTGCTTATTTGTGTGTGGAGTGCGGCTATCCACTAAAGCTTGGAAATCAACCAGTGGACACATGTTCGAGGATGATGATGATGATGATGATGATGATGATGATGATGATGACGACGACGACAATGTGGAAAAGGAGGAGGGGAAGGAGGAGGAGGAAGAGGAAGAGGAGGAGGAAGAAGAAGAGGAGGAGAAAGAGGAGGAGGAGGAGGAGGAGGAGGAGGAGAAGGAGGAGGAGGAAGAGGATGACTCTCTGTCCCCAAGCAGCTGTTAACTGCCAGTAGCTTCTTAGTAGGTGATGGGACCTAAAAGATCACCTGTCTCTTCTCTGCTTGGATTTTGGCCGGCTTGATCTTGTGCAAGTCTTGTGCATGTAAGCAGAGTTGGTGTGTGTTCATGAGAACAATATCCATGCCAAGGCCTTCAGTTTGCATTTCACAGCTCTCCCCATCATCTTACATTCTTTCCAGTATCTTCTCCCGCAATGTTCACTGAGTCTGGGTGGAGGTGGGTGAGTGGGGGGAAAGATGTCCTGTTTAGGTTTGAGCACTCTGTCTCCTCCTCTCAGCCCTCAGATCAATCACTCCTCTCAGCACTGGCTGCCTCCCACTGAAAGAAGAAACTTCTCTGACCAAGGTTGAGAGCAGCCCAGTTCTATGGGTTTAAACATAAATATTTAGATGCCAATTTGACACCGTGAGCATTTAGCAAAATAACATTTGCCTGCTTGCTTCATAAGGCCATGCTTTGCCACCTTGAGTTGTTTTTGAGGATTTTTATGTAAGTGTCTATTGACTTCTCATTGCCTTGCAGACAAATGAGACCATAGATGCTTTTCCTGTGTCAGAACAGTTTCTTGCTACTATGTCCCTAGAAAGATTGTTATTACTATAACCATTTTCTCAGTGACATCCTTACATGAAATTTGCTCCGGGTCAAACAAGCCAGAAATGATGGAAGTGAACCTATTTCTAAAGACACTGTGCTGTGTGGCTAGAGAGGTGTGAGTGCCTGTGTGTGTGTGTGTGTGTGTGTGTGTGTGTGTGTGTGTGTGACAGAGAGAGAGAGAGAGAGAATGAGAGGGAGAGAGAGAGAGAGAGAGAGAGAGAGAGAGAGAGAGAGAGAGAGAGAGAGAGAGAGAGAGAGAGAGGAGAGAGAGAGAATTGATAAGGCTTTTAGTTATAGGCTCACTGCATTTGAGGAGCAATGCCAGCCAGGCAGATGGCACTATGGGACACTAGAGCGCTTGGCAGCAATGCCTGAAGCTGGAGAGGGAGGGGCCCCTCATATGCCTGGACCATAGTAGAATTTACTGAAGTCTTACTTAGTAGTGGCCACTTTGTCTCAAGAAGACATTTTGGAAAATGTGGGGTGGGGGCTGTTTGTCTTTGTTATGTTTTGTTTTGTTTTCCTGTGGCTGGGGATGGAACCCAGTGCCACCCACATGCTAAGCAAGCACTATACCACTGAGCTACCTTCCCAGGTTTCAGGATTTTCTTGGCGGTCAGTGTCACTGGTGTCTAGTATGCTGAGGCCAGTTGTGTTCCTACACATCCAAACACATACAAGAAAGGTCTTCAAAGGATCTACCAACCCCAGCTGTCCATAGACCCTGTGGCAGAGGTCAGAGGAAATCATCAAAGAGAGAATCAGAGAAACATCTCTAAAACAGAAGGAGTGAATTATCTTCTATCTAAGGAGCTTTTCAGGCATTCTGGAGAGGACTATTGTCCCCTGGCTGTCATGTAGCATGCAGCTGTGGCATGATACCTGTCATCGGTCACACAGGACAAGGAAGCTGAAAGTGCCTTGTAGGGCAAGTGCTTGGAGACACTGATACTGAAGACAGTGAAGGATCTTGGAGTCAGGACTGTGCCTTGCCTTGGATGCATGTGCACGGCTCCGTTCACTGGGTTCTGGATATGCCACATGAACACTTCTATCATCATCAAACGGCTTCAGCCCTGGCATTGTCCTCTTACCTCTCATGGCCTTGTTTCTCTGTCCCCTCTGGGCTGCCTGGGAATTCCCAGTTCTGGTGACCTTCGATGCCTTTTCTCTGAACACACCCCATCTTATTGTCAGTCTCATAAAAAGAAAAACTTGGTGGAGAGAAGATTGAGTTTGCCTCTCACTGTAGAATTTGATTTAGGGCCAAGAAGGTGACAATTGCTGCAAAGTGGAGATCGGCTATTTTGGGAGTGCTGTGAATGTTTTTTTTTTTCCATCTCCGAATGACCTTACATACATTCTGTCTCCTGCGAGCCTCCTGGTGGGATTGATGGGGCTGCTAGGTGAGCCAGGCTCTGCTAAGCTCCTGCTGCTCTTAATAAATCTGCCTGATGGATGGGAGAGGAGGGGACCTTGATGAGAACTGGCTCTCAAGACTTAGGTGGAGTTCTGGTCCCCTAGCAGTCTCTATGATCACCAGGGCATATTACTCTTGTCAGATGGGAGCTGTCTACAGTCACCAAAGGCTCTGATTGCTGAAGCAGGAGGATGAGGTGTGTTTACCTTGGTTTATCTAGGGATCATCCCTGGCTTTTTATCCTCTTTGTTTCCAAAAACAACCTACACTTCAGCTTTTCCCCCAGGGCACTGTCATTTCTGTCCCAGTACTCCAGTAGTTGCCTTCTTGGAGTGACCCGAATGCTTTAGATTAGAAATCCCAGCATTTGGGTTTGGATATTGAAAAGTGGGAATACCAAGTAGATGCTTTCTGCTGCTAACCTCATGGTCTTTAATCTGTAAACTGAGCAACAGTAGCAAATTTATCTTTTAGGATAAGTGAGAGATCTCTTGATTTTCTATTACTCGGTGACAGCTGTATTTGGGATCAGTCTTCTAGAAGACACAGAGAAGGGTCTTCTCAAAGGGGACTGTGGCTGTACCCAAATGTGGTGGTTTGAATGTGCTCGGCCCATGGGAAGTGCTACTATTAGGAGGTATGGCCTTGTTGGAGGAATATGTCACTGTGTAGGTGGACTTTGAGGGCTCCTAGTACTTAAGCTCCAGCCAGTGTGGAAGAGTCAGTCTTCTTCCTGACTGCCTTCAGATCAAGATGCAAAACTCTCAGCTTGTTCTCCAGCACCATGTCTGCCTGGATGCTGCCATGCTTCCTGCCCTGGTGATAATGGACCTCTGAAACTGTAAGCCAGTCTCAGTTAAATATTTTCCTTTGTAAGAGTTGCCTTGGTCATGGTGTCTCTTCGCAGCAATAAAACCCTAACAAAGGCACCAAATCTGGGTTAAACAAAAATTGTTTACCTTTCTTTAACCTATCTTTAATGTCTGCCCCCAACATTTACCCACTTCTGAACACCTTTCCTTATTCTCCAGTTCAGCTCTCAATTCTTTACAGGGGTCTCCATGCATGGTACAAGAGAGGAAGGAGGTATTCGTGACTGTGGAGACAGCTGGAGGTCCGGCGTTTGCTTTCTAGACAGGTATATCAGCACCCACACAGCTCTGTCACAATTTGGGATCACAGCTAATCATAGTAGGGCTGGAGAAGTGGCTCAGTGGTTATAAACACTTACTGCTTTTCCAGAGGACTTGGATTATGTTCCCAGCACCAACATAGAGAGACTCACAACTCTGTAACTCCAGTTACAGATGATCCAACATGGACCAGGTACACTGTGCACAGACAGACATGCATGCAAAGCTCTTATACATGTAAATAAAAAAATATTTTTTCCAAGATAGAAGTTATCTGTGTAGCCCTTACTGTCATGGAACTCACTCTGTAGATCAGGCTGGCCTCAAATTCAGAGATCCTTCTGCCCCTGCCTCCTGAGTGCTGGAATTAAAGGTGTGCAGCACTACTGCCTGGCAAAAATAAATAAATTAACCTTAACAACAAGGACTAAATCATACTGATAGGTCTACAGGGTACATGGGGACATAAGTGCCACTATGACAGAGGCTGCTCCATCTGAATGTTTAGAAAAGGATTCCAAGTAAACTGAGTAGCTAGCCTTGGGCCTGGGACATCAGCCCTAGCAGCACATAGCATTTTATTTCCATGACTTTGTGGCTTCTCGTCAGAGCCTGAAAACTTCAGCCTTTGGCTGTGAAGCTCCTGGACACCTGTTCCCACAGCTTGATGTCAGAGGGAAGTTATTGAACTGAGTTACCACAGCACCATGCTATACTGCCAGGCCCCACTCACATGACAGATAGCCCAGGAAGCTGATCTACATGAGATACCCCTACAGAGAGTGTGACTTTTGAAGAGACCAGAGTTGGGGGATGGAGTCCCCTTTACTGTTTGGAAGTAGCCCAAGGGTGGCAAGCTATATAGCCATGGACAAGAGATTCTGAGGTCTGGAATACTCTTGAATATAGCTCTTGAGGACCTCAGGGCCAGCTGTTCCTTCAAAAAAGAGAAAGAAAGAGAGAAAGAGAGAGGGGGAGGAGAGGGAGAGGGAGGGGAGGGAGAGGAGAAGAAGAAGAAGAAGAAGAAGAAGAAGAAGAAGAAGAAGAAGAAGAAGAAGAAGAAGAAGAAGAAGAAGAAGAAGAAGAAGAAGAAGATCCCAAAGGAGCTCGATGGGCTTGGAAACCAGTCCCTGCTGCCACTAGACCACTATAGATGAGAAGTGCCATGAGCAGAAGCTGCCAGGCACATGCCAAAGCCTGCCTCTCTAGCCATCTCAACTCTTTATGGGGGGGCACGTTTTATACAAATAGCAGGATAAGATGGAAATTCATATCTAAGACGCACAGGGATCAGCCAAGTTACATTTTCCTAGGATTAGAAGATTGGGAAGGGCAGTCTATTTCTCTTTCAGTGTTAGACAGGTGTCTAGTCCTCGAGGGACCACCAGAAGGAAAGACTCGCGTC
Source organism: Rattus rattus (assembly GCF_011064425.1). Classification (NCBI taxonomy): domain Eukaryota; kingdom Metazoa; phylum Chordata; class Mammalia; order Rodentia; family Muridae; genus Rattus; species Rattus rattus. Next base: position 1,445,790 of record NC_046166.1, on the reverse strand, counting down.
CCTGCTTCTTCTCTCTTTTCACTGCAGCACTTCTGGTATGGGACCATCCTTTCTTGTCCACCCGTGGAAGTGAAACTTTCTCTGTGTTGAGCCCAAGAACGGTGAGCACGTGAGGATGGGGAGGAAACAACACAGATAGTGTACCTGCTGCATGTCTCAGGTTTGTCATGGCATCCTATTGACAAACAACAGTCAACAGTACTTATTCACTGCAGAAGAACGAGGGCTCACAGAACACGAGCTATTTTCCCAGAGCCACTTAGAAAACAAGGACAAGCTTATATTTTTCTCAATTTTTTTTTTTTTTTTGTGGCTGGATTGAAGTTGCTGTTTTCTTGGGTTTTCATGTTTAAGGACAGAAATCGAACAGGGTTCTCTTCTCCCTGATCATTCCTTGGCTCATTTACTTGTTCATCTGTCCATCTGTCTGTCTGTCCATCTATCCATCCATCCACCCATCCACCCATCCATCCCATCCATCCGTCCATCCATCCATCCATCCATCCATCCTATCCATCTCATCCCATCCACTCACCCACCCATCCATCTATCCATTCATGCATCCATCCACCCACCCATCCATCCATCTATCCATTCATGCATCCATCTACCCATCCATCCATCCATCCATCCATCCATCCATCTATCCATCGATCCATCCATCCATTCCATCTACCCACCCAATACTTGGTGAGTAGGTTGGGCAGAAAGCAGTTATCCTTATGAAACCTGAGCTTTTATAGGAGAGGGAAGGGATGGGGGAGGTAGATGAGTAATGCACGCTATGTATGAACATGGTTACGTCAAGACATAGAAAACAGCCATTTCCTACAACTCAGTCTGTGAGTGATGTATCTAGATGTGGCTAGCACTATGGAGAAAGCCAAAACTATCAGGGGTGGGCTGAGGAGCTTAGGGACACTGGGGTCTTTCTAACAAGCGCTTCTGACCACACTATGGCCCTATCACAGGTGCTGAAGGTGCAGCCACAACTCCTGTCTAGGTCCTTAAGGCCCTTCAGGTGCTGGCCTGCTCAGCTGTCGTTCAGGCAGAACTAGGGCTGCCAGATCGTCTGCTGCATGTGTGCCAGGCTGTGGGCTTGGTGATACGACCTTTGTGACCCTTCAGGCCCAGCTGGAGTACCAGTAGCCAGCCGCTGGCTGGCAGTTTTAATTGCTCCTTTCTCTGCCTCCACATGCCACTTTATTACAGCACTCAGAGCTGCTCTTCTCTTCAGGGGCCGCCGTGATTTATTCATGCACCTTATTAATGGGTCTATTCCCAGTGGCTGATGCAGTGCCCAGCGTGCAACAAGGCTCAGGGCAGGTTATTGAATGGGAGGCACAAAGGGTGGGGGTGGGGCACAGAGAGGTGACAACTTTGGGAAGAAGACAGTAGTGAGGGAGACCTTTATCTAAGGGAGAGAGAAACACCTGCCTGTTGCCCAGGGTGCCAACACCTGCTTCTGCCTATTCAGACCTGTCTATGCTCGTCTTAACTCAACCTGCCTGCAGCTGTTCACATGTGTCCATGCCTGCCCGTGCCTAGTCTATTGTGTCTTCAAATGCCCATACCTGCCCTCACCTGTTGATGCCTGCTCAGACCTGCCATGCTGGCACTGGCTCACACCTGTTTGCATCTGTCCTCACCTGTCCAGGCTTGCTCACACCTGCCCGTGCCTGCTCACATCTGCCCTCACCTTTCCATGCCCATACCTGCTTGTGCCTGTTCATACCTGCCCGTTGCCCGTGCCTGTT
>NC_046166.1:1366533-1439033 GCF_011064425.1 Rattus rattus | reverse complement strand
AGTCCCATCCAGTGACATCCCTAGGGATGTCGTCCTTGTCATGCCTGCAGGTTGCTTCCAGGTCCTCCACACAGGCCCTCGTGTCTTCTCCTCATCTCTGTGTGGAGGACCCGTGAGGCCTTAGGCTTCCCAGCTCCCAATGCAGGCTGCTTCGGAGGAGCAGTCCTTGAACACTGCCCAGCATATGGGGAACTCCCTGTCATCTTGTCCAAGCACCTCAAGCATAATGTGGCAGTCCCTGTCCTTCCCAGGGGAGTTCCAGATAACTTCAATGGATTAAAAACTTAGAACAAGAAGGTCCCTGGAACGTGAGGGAACGTGTCATGAATCACATCCACAGGCATGGGTGGGCTCTCTCATCTCAACATGAAACTGGGCAGAGCTGGAGAGGTCTGAGGCTCTGGTTTCTAAACATCATGGAGGGCAATGAAAGCTGCTTGCTCTGTGCAGTTTTATCATAGAGGCTTTCTTGCCTATTATTTCCGGATTGTGAATTAGCTCAGGCGTCCGTTTTACAGATGGGCAAACTTGAGAGTACTAGGTCAGGGGTTAGTGGTCCCAGGTTTTGGAGGTTGGCTTGCTGATGATGCTAGGTCCTGAATTACGTACTTTGGGGTTTCCGCTTTCTTGAGCAGCCTGCACAGCCTATCAGCAGTCCCTGCAATTTTGAAGTGTTTCTATAAAGAGGAAACATGTTGGGAGGAAAATACTCAGTTCTGTGGTGCCTGTCACCACCATGCCAGCATCCATCCCTAGGTCAGATGGGAGCTCTCCACAGCAGGCTTATCATCAGCTGAAGAGGTATGAGCCAGGCAGTCAGCCAGTTCACTGGACTCTGGTCTTGCTATAACGTCTGTGGTTCATTGGAACTCGGTTCCATTGTGAGATGGACTTGGTTGGTGAAGCATTGGCAGAGCATGGAGCGCAGGAAGCTTCCAGAGCCAGCCTGGCAGGGGTCTTTCCCAGCACTGCTGTCTACTAATGGTACGATTCCTCCGCAAGTCAGTTCCCATACTAGCTAAATTATAATGATATGCATTTGTCTCACAGGGTTGCTTCAGGCTTGGAAGAATTAATCACGTTGATACACCCAGCGTAAACTTCAGGTTAAATGAAGGAGCACCAAAATCAGAGGTACTAGGAAGGATCCTAAATCTCAGGCCAGAGCGCCATGCAGTGGGAAGCGAGGAGGCACGTGACGCTTCACTCTGGGCCCTCTTCAGAGAAGCCATGTAACTTCCTTTCAGTATCTGGCTGAAGTTCAGCGACATCCTAGCGCATCTGGTCCTCTTCCAGGAAGCCTTCCTAGATGGATAGGCGTGAAGCACAGCCTCCCTCTGTGGGCTCCCTGCCCCCACTGCCAGTGCCACCCTTTGGCCTCAGACAAAGCGGGCACCAGCAGCAGCAGCCGCCGGGCTGGCTCCGTGGCTTTCATGAGGCAGGGGCTCCGGGGAGCCCAACCCGGGCTGGTCTGCTTTGAATGCTATTTGCATTGCAATAGGCCAGCCTGGCCTTCAATACAGGCCCCTTCTTTTTTTGACACAGCAGCTTCACAATCGCCTATTGACCGGGCACCTGTTCCTGCCCCAGACGCTATGCAAATGCCGGCCAGGAGCGAAGCCGCCAGCCCCTCAGGCCATTGTGCATTGAACCCTGATGGCGCCCTGCCAGCTCCCAGCCGGCCTTTGTTCACTAGCTGTGCTGAGCCACCCCAGCCACCGCCTCCGCCCGCCTGAGGTGCCCTGCCGAGGAGCCGCTTGCTGACAGCCACTTGGGTCCTTGCACCTGAAGAAAGGCTGCTTGAGCTGGAGGCCAGGCCCACGCTGAGGCTGGGCCAGGGGCCCCCTGAGGAGAAGAGGCAGGCAACTCGCAGGCTGGGGCCCTTAGCTCCTGTCCCCGGGGACCGCGGAGAGGGGCCTGGCAGGCGGAGGAGGGGGCAACCCGGACCATGCCATCTGGGGGCGGAGAGATTATAATAATCGCTCTCACATCTGCTGAGGGCCTACCCGTCCGCAAAGCCCTCTCAGGGCTGGTCTCCCTGCAGGCACACCTGCCTCTCGAAGAGGGCTGGATTGTGCCTTTGGGGGTGGGGTGGGGATTGTGGCCCCCTGGGGAGAGCTGGCTGAGCTCGAACGGTGGGGAGGGGGCTCAAACCCTCGGGGGTGGACGTCTCACCTCTCAGACTCTGGATATAAAGCTTGGCTACTCTTCTTCACCTCATCTACCTGTCCTTTAGCAGGATGGTTGACTCCTCGGCTTCAGGGCGGAACATTACCTCAGTGGGCTTCTTTCTCCTCATCTGGACTCTTGGCTTACCCACTGCAGATGGAGTTTTAGGTTGTTCTGGGAGCCACAACAGGCTAGGTTCTGCCATCTATTCCAACATACCAATTAAAGAGACAGGCGATAAAAAGCAAGATGAAGTCAGTGTGGTCATCCTACATAGAACATATAAGGGGATCTAGTGATCTCTGGGTCCCATTTCTGGGGTACTGGCATGAGCTTTAGGTTTAAACTAAGGAAAAGAGAAAAGGGGACAAAGGTATATGCATCATTATGTAGTCTCATGGTCCTGCCCATCACTGTCTCGGCTCTGGTCTGGGAGAGTTGCCCAGAGAAGTCCTTACTAGGCAAAGAGACAAACTGGCTCCGAAAAGATGACATCCTGCTCTAAGGTGCCACCATACTTTCATGGATGACTGCCCTCGCCTGGGGTTGACTGTCCGGCTAGATGCTGCTGTTTCTGGAACTCGTGGTCATTGGCTACTGGCTACCTTTTGGGGTCTGGACAGGACATTGTAAAAAGCTGACAGTAAGATGCATCTGCTTCTCATATCTTTGTGCCTTCAATCTGGGAGTGAGGTGAGGTAGGCTAGAGTAGCCCTGGGTCTGGATGGCTCCTCCTGGGTAATTGATTTCCCTCTCTATGGAGGCATGTGGCTCACCCATAGTGAGGGGTGGGGTGCCGGGCTTTCATCCCATGCCAGTTACCCGTGGGTCTGGGTGAGGAGTAAATACAGTTTCCGAGTCCTGCAAAGAGCATCCTCCACGCTGGACGAGGCTTCCAAGGCAGGCAGCATCTCCTGCACCCGCTGAAGTGCCAGTCCCCATTCCCCAGTGCAAACCTACTGAACCAAAGGCTGGGCTGGCACTGTTCTCCAGTTTCCACACCATCTGATGGACAGACATGTTTGAAGACCACCAACTCCCAATCAGTGCTGGCTCCTCCTCTCCATCCAAGCCTTGGCTGACATAATTTCCTTCTTTATGGCTTGACTTCTCTCTCGAGACCATCAGTGACTCCCCACCTGAGCTTTTACTCACACCCTGATGTTCCCAGGCTTAGGATATCCAGATGAATGAGGCCTGGTTTCGATCAAGGGTAGCGGGGTGTGATGGTTTGTAGATGCTCAACCCAAGGAGTGGCACTATTAGAAGGTGGGGCCCGTGTTAGAGTAGCAGTGACCTTGTTGGAGTAGGTGTGTTACTATGGGCGTGGGCTTTAAGACCCTCATCCTAGCTGCCTGGAAGTCAATATTCTGCTAGCAGCCTTCAGATGAAGATGTAGAACACTCAGTTCCTCCTGTACCATGCCTGCCTGGATGCTGCTGTGTTCCCTCCTTGATGATAATGGACTGAACCTCTGAACCTGTAAGCCAGTCCCAATTAAATGTTGTCCTTATAAGAGTTGCTTTGGTCATGGGGTCTGTTCACAGCAGTAAAACCCTAACCAAGACACAGGGGCACACCCGAGTCTTCCATTTGACCATCTCAACTGCTCTGTTGGGGGGAGGCCAGGGTGGTGCTGAGATGATGCATAGAGAAGGGGTAGCTAACACAGTTGGCACCAGGGGCCAGGAAACAATCTTGGGAGGGATGATACACTGTCTTAAGAGAAAGGTAAGGGATGAGCCGAATAATCTCAGAATGCAGTTTTAGTCTCCTTGGGGGAGGCCCCAATTGCTTAGTGTGTTGTAAGCAAGTCCAGCTGGAGTAGGGAAGGAGAAGCCATGTTGAGGTCACCACAGAGGTCCAGATGTTGTCACACTTCTCCATATTCATGCTGAGGTAGAAAGTCATTCTGCCTACTTTGCACCTGGAAAGAGGCCCATGTTCCAGGAGGCAGGATGAGGGGCCGCTGTGATATCCTGGAGACAGGGTTCCCAGTCTGTGAATCACATCAGGGATGTGATTCAGACAGAGATGCCTAGAAAAGGGGCATCCTGCTGTGGGGAGCTAACCAACCGGCAGCTGTAGTAGGAGAAGGCTTTGGTAAGGTAGTACCCCAGCCCTCATTCTTCTTCTTACACAACCCCCATCCATCTCTGCTTCATGTTCCTGTTCCACCAGGAGGAGACCTCATGTGGGGAGTGGCATGAAGCTCCAGCAGGACCCCATATGCCATCCAAGGTGTCCCCCCCTTCCCCAGCCCTTTGGTCCTGGTAATCTTTCACCTGGTGCCAACTGCTTTAATGAGTTTGGCCCCAAGCAGGAAAATGTGATCTCATGAGAGGCTGGCGAGAGGTTTGTGGAGAGCCAAGGGCTTCTCTGACTCACAATTTGTCTTCCTCAAGTGCTTTTGGAGCACTCTTTGCTGAAAAGACAAATGAGGATGGAACAGAAGTACGGTGATTTCCCTCCAACCAAATTCCTCTGCATGGCATTCAAGCTCTTGTGGATCTGGTCTTCATGTGCCCTATCCAGTGTGCCCTGTCTCAGCCTCACTGCTTTCTTATGCTACGGCAACTCCCAGGCTGTGCAGGCAACGTAAGAGGCAGGGTACCTACCATGTTAGCATTCCTCACCTCTGGGTCCATAGAACTAACTTTTCAAGCTTACAAACTCCCATGATTGCTAGGACTCTTAATTCATCCTGGTCAAGAAAGATTTATTAAGTTTCTATCTACTGGACATTAAAAGAGTACAGGAGAGGGGCTGCACATCTCCCAAGGAACTGTACTCTGGAAGGTAAAGCTGGAACCGTGTGTGGTGTGGTCAGATGAGGTCTAAGTGGGAAAGCAGAGGCAGGGATAAAGAGACTATATGGCTTGGAGTGGATCCCACTGGAGACCAGCTCATCTGGTGGAGGATTGTAAACGAGGGTAGGACTGCATTGACTGTCGGCTGACAAGATTCCTGATGTGTATAAAATGGGAAGAGAGAAGCCCATGGAGGCAGAAGGTGAAGGAATGGTAATCTGTTCCCTGAGCCGACAGCGTGCTGTCCAAGGCACTGGGGAAAAGAGGCACCCTCTAGGAGGCTGAGTTGGACCCTGGTAATCTGGGAGGGTCTGTACCAGCACTGACCCCCTTGTCCAGTGTCCTAGATGTCAGTAGACTTTGGGTGAGCTCTCCTACACCCAGGGGCGTGTGCTCTGCTTCTTCTGCCCCGGTTGCATAGTTACACAACTTCCCATCTCCACAGTCTGCCAGCCTCATTGGTATCTGGAGCAATAGGAGTAGGGGTTGGGCGGGGGCACAGCTATGGCTTCTGAGTCACTGGGTCTGGTGGCTTGAGGACGATGCTTTGTTTTCTTAGCAGCCTCACCTTACATGACTTCTTCCTCTACTGGGAATCCTTGAGGACACATTTAAGAGCATTTGGAAGGGAAAATTCATACTGCCAGTGCCATACACCACCCCCAACCCGGTGGATCTACACCATGCCGTAGGCACAGCTGTCCTGAGTGGGAGGCACTGCCATTCCAGTCCAAAGAGGTTCAGGAGGTATCAGTGACGAGCATCCTAATGTACCCTGTTGTTGGAGCAGAGATGGCACGAAAATCAACAAGAAGTATATGGTTCTATAAAGTCTGTAAACTCAGGTTCACATGGGGATATCTGTGTCGAGGCTTCTTGGAGGTCATGTCCTGGCCTGATGAACTTCGGATTATAAAAAGAAAGGGTGCCAGGCCCAGATATTTCAACTGTCCAAGCACTTGGTAGAATGCTTTACTCTATCCAAGGCATTGCTGGAAGATCTGCTATTCTCCCAAGAACAGGCAGAGAGCTACTTGGGGCTGGCATGGGGTATGTGAACCACTTCAGGCTGGCACAGAGTGTGTCCTTGTATAACTTATCCAATACTTTGAAGAGTCGAAGGTCTTCCCGCTTTCAGCTGGGCTTTGTGGCTCAGGCTGGTAAGCACAGCTACTTCGGAAAGGGAGGCAGGAAGATTGCAACTTCAAGGCTGCCTGAGCTACTGAGTGAGTTCAAGGCCAGCTTGGACACTTACTTGGTGAGGCTCCAAGTTAAATAAAAGTAAATAAACACAAAACCAACCCCTCTAAACAAACAAACAAAGGGCAGAGCCCTTGCCTAGCGTGTGTGAAGTTCTAGGTTCGATTCTGTCTTTCCTCAGTTGGAAATGGGAACAGTAGCTTAAGGGTTAGGCCACTCTCATCCCTGCCGCGTTGGAGCTCCAGCAGGGTTTGAAGCAGAGAGTCTGGCTCTCATGTTCTCTCTATTATTCAACATAGCCTAACAACACAGCAAACCTGAGGGTGACTCTGACTCTAGCTACTCGTGGGTACAGGACATCTGTTCTTGTTGTACCTGGAACACCTGACTTTGGGAAGTGCCCAGCTTTGGGGAGGGGCTCCCAGGGGACCCTCCTCTCAAGGTCTTGCTCCACCCACTCCTTGGCAGAGTTCTCCCAACTGGATCAGGTGACCCCACCCAAGAATCACTTCTGTCACTGTGTCACCAAGAAATCTGTAAATCCTACTCATCTGACTCATGGAGGGGAGCATGATTATTTGTCATTTTATGCCGGTCCTGGTGACAGTCGCTGTCATCTGTGGACACCTTGTCCTATATGTCCATCTACAATGACAAACAAAACAAAACAACAACAACAAAACAAAAACAAAACCAAAAAACAAACCACTTGCTCTCTGTGGCTCTGTGAAATGATCCTTGGGTATTAAGATTCGGGCTTCCCATCCCAAGTCCACTGATTTACAATGTGGACAGATCCTGTTTTCTTTGTGATCTGAGAGTCGGAGGAGGGCAAGGGGAGGGTAATGGGGCAGGTGCTTCCCTCCACTGTCACAAGGTGAACCAATGCTGCAAATGGCTCTCCTCAGATGCTTGTCTTTAGAGGTGGCTTTCTGCCAAGAGGCTACCTGAGGGCTCCCAGTCAAGCTGACCTCTATCTCAGGGGCTTTCCTCTCACCTCTCAGCCTCCCCGCTTCCTGAGGGCCCCTGTCTTGGTCAGCCACCAGCCTTGGAGCCTCCCCTTTGTACAGAGCTCTATGGTTGTAGGCCTACTGTGTGCCAGGACCTGAGCCAAGACCTCTCATGCATCCTCTTCCTTTTAAAAGAAATCTTGTTCCTTTTATAGGCCTTTCTTTCCCCCATGGGGTTGATTTACCATTCCACTTCACAGAGGGACAAGTGGAGGCTCCACGAGTCGGATGACAAGCAGGTCAGGACTGTTAGCATTCTAAGATACACCCCACAGTTACCTGGCAACGGCCAGGTGTACCTGACACTATAAAAGGGGCTGCTTGTTCCCTCCTCACTCTCTTGCTCTTGCTTTCTTTCCCTCTTGTCCCTTCTCTCTCCATTTCCCTCCTCTCTTCTCTCCATGTGTTCATCTCCGGCCTCTACTCTTCTACTTCTGTACTTCTCTCTCTGCCCTACTACCCTCTTAACTCCCTTCCCATGCCCTGAATAGACTCTATATTCTATACTATACCGTCGTGTGGCTGGTCCCTCAGGGGGAAGGGATGCTTCAACCTGGGCCTGCAGAGGCACCCCCTTCCCCCAGAACTCCATAGAACATATGCCCTCTCTCTTTATCTTTTAGAAACACAGCATTGGTGCCGAAACTTGGGATTGAACCTGGGACCTGGTTCATATCCTCTCTTTATCTTTTTATAAACACTTCAAAGACGATGAGCTGGTGTTAGATGATTCTGGGGGCCAGAAGCAGACCACTGCCTCCTACATGTTCTCCCCCTAAATCCCTACAATCCTTCAGGCTTACTTTGGGGGCCTGGAAGAGCTGCCAGGTGGTCTGCTGGGCTCCCAACCCCTCACTACTCAGGTCTAAAGTAGCCCTCCTCTGCTCTCCAAACTGTGAGGGGACAATCTCACAGTGGGAGTGCAGAGAAAGCCATTTTCTGTGGTATCACAAAAGCAGACTGTCCACTCCAAATGATCCAGTGCTGGGTGGACCCTTAAATCCATCTGCTATCCTCAAGGAATGTTCTAGAATCTGTGGAGTCCTGGTGCAGAGTGTGGATTCTGTCCCTACACACGTAGCTGTCTGTCTCTGAGTCTCATTCTTGCCTTTGATATCAACCGAGCAGCAATGGTACTAGCCATGCCTGACCAGGAGCCACGATCTGTGGGTGTTAGAGACACGGCCCTGTTCTGGAGCCTGAGGGCAAGAATTAGGAACAGTGAGGGTGGTGTACTGGGTCTGAGGCAGGACTGTGTGGTTCTTTTGGTCTTCATTTGATCGCTCTTGCTTCAGTGTCCAGGGTGGGGGACCCAGATGGTTAGCTGTGGCCTGGGGCTCTGATTGTTCCATGCAGCCCTGCCTGATACCCCTAAATGGCTGCCCCTGATGGGTTCAAGGAGGGTGAGGAGGGACGCCTTCTGTGTCCCTGATTGCTGAGAACCAGGAAAGAATCTATGCCAGTCCCTAGAAACTGTGAACTAATGTTAGCCAGGCGTGGTGCTTGAGGCAGTCCTGACTGGGATGAATTCCAAATGGGGCACAGAGGTGGTGGGGTTTCAGGACAGTGGAGACACACATGCCTGTAACTTCAGCCAGGAGGAAATGCCCAGAAAGTAGGAGTGGCCTACTGGTCCTTATTCCTGTCACTTTGTGGCCAGGCCCAACCTGTGGAGAGGCAGTGTCCCTGGGGCCAAGGTGTGGTGCTGATTTTTTGGGAGGTCCTGGCCAAGCTCTTGTTCACCCTGGCACTGTTCGATGAGCTTCAGGGGAGGCTAAGCAGCCTCCACCCAGCTTGTGTCCAGCCTGCAGAGCCTTCCTTGCGCCTCTGTTCTCCCTTTAACGGTGCTTTCCCAGACAGAGTGGAGTGCTGACGTGGTCGGGACCATGTGGTATTGCCAGCACCCTTCCTGAGGAGTGTCCCACACAAAGGGCTTCGGGCTGTGAGGAGGGAGATGCAGGCTTCCATGGGATCGGGGATTGAGAAGAGGGTGTCATTGGGAACCAGGTACAACTTTGGGCATGATGGACAGGCTGGAGTTGTTGCGGCAGGGAAACGGGGACTGTTCCTTGAAGGAGGGAGAGGGCTGCAAGCCAGAGGACAGGGAGGAAGAAGAGGGGGAAGGGAGGGAGAGGAGAGAAGGAGGAGGAAGAGGGAGGAGGGGCATTCAGCGGTTCTTTCTTCTGGCTGGACATCGGGGCAGGTGTGGATGGCAAAGGCTTTGGAGAGGCAGTCAGGTAAAGAAGGGCCCTGGTAGCCATATTACAGAGCCTGGTCTATCCTGGCCTCAGTTCTGCTTCTGGAAGTTATTCTAGCTGCTGCATGGGAAGAAAGGAGGGATAGGAGGCAAGACCAGAGGCAGGGGAGTACCTTGGAACTGCTGTCATCACCTACATAACAGGAGGCATGGCTATTTAGATGGAGGGGGACAGATAAACCAAAGTCATTTAGCCAGGTGTGGCAGCATAGACTTGGAATCCCAGAAACTGAAAAAAGAAGGACCCTGAGTTTGAATTTAGTCTGAGCTACACAGTGAAACCCCGATCTATACCCTTCCCAGTGAAAGTCAAACAACAAACAAAACACATAGCTCTCTGGTACCGAATAATCTTAGAGTGACAGAAAGGAAGACAAAAGGTTCAAGAAAAATCCGTGGGCAACAATCCTGCCAAGGTTTGCAGAGATACTCTTGCATACCACCAGAGACAGGGAGCTCATTACCTGTTTGTTAAGACAGTACAGGTTTAATATCCCCACTCTGGAAATTCCAAATTTGACATGTTCCTGAATCCAAAGCCTTTTGAAGGCTGCTTGGTACTTCAAGAAGAAAACTCAGAGCTCACGGTCAGAACGTAATTACACAGAAGTGCTATGCACGGTTACCTCCAGGCTATGAGGAGGTAGAGAAACTAAGTTCACTTGTGTTTAAGTATCGGTGCCATACCTAAGGCAGTTCATCATGTGTACACAGACAATTTCAACCTGGGCCTGTTCATCCTTCCCGAGGCAACCTGCGGGTCCCATTCCAGGGGTCAGCACATTGCTGCTGAATGTAGTGTGGACACCCAAGAACCATATAGGCCAGAACTCCTGAAGTCAAACGGGTCTCCTGCCTCAGTTTGCAAGGAGCTGAGATTACAGGTGTTTGCCCACACCACTGCCTGACTGGTCCCAAGGATTTCAGAGACTCTGCTCAGCTTCATGGCCCTTGTTCTAAGAAGATTATAGCAGGTCTTTCAGCTAGAGCGAGAGTAGACAAGAGAGGACGCTGACCCACACCAATATGCTCAGCAGGTAAGTTATTTGCCCAAAGTTACACATTCATAAGGAGATTTCAGGCTAGGTCTACCTGCCTGGGGAGTCCAAGCTGTGCGTCTGTCTTATTTCTCGCTCCGGATAGATGCCCAGGGTGGAGAGAAGTCATGAGACCTATGGGAGGCAAGCCTGAATGGGGGATGGGTTTGGTAGGAGATGGGGGAGGTGGCCCTCCTGGGGCTTAACTGACTCTCCCGGCTGGGAGGAGGCTGGGAGGATTGCTGATACCACAAGGCTGCTGGCAAGGCATTCATGGGCCATGGTCTTTGTTCCCTGAACAGTTTCCCAGAGGGAGAATGTGTGGACACTGGAGAATGATGAGTGACAGGCAGCACTGCCGTGCTCAGGTGGCAGTTTAGGGGTAGTAGAGGTTCCTGTGGGACACTCCTCCCTAGAGCCCTCAGCAGGGTGGCTCAGGCTTAGCAACATTGCTTCCTCAGTGATCTTGGAATATAGACCTGTCCAGGACATCTTGCAGCTGGCTGTGCTCTAGGTCCAGAACAAAGAATCCAGGCTACTCTGGAGCAAGAGGCTTCGGGTGGAGAGGTGGACAGCTCAGCACAGCCAAGAGGCTGCTGTCTTCACAGAGACCTGCTAACCCATGCCCGTCAACAGGGCCAGAACATGACTTCCTAAAGATGTGGATCTTGCCTTACTGATATATCTGGGGACTGTGGTGCTGGCCCTCTGGGGTGAGGTTCAGGACTAGGGCTGCCCACCGCAGATAGGTGAGTCAGGAGGCTGTGGAGACAGCAGCTCTGGCCCCAGCAGAGGAAGGAGCACATGGCAGGATTGAAACCCTTATGATACTCCCGGGGAAGATGGCCCAGTAGCTCACTTAGGCAGGGTCTCCTAGGCATCCCAGCCTCTGCCTTTCTGCCCTGTGCACAGCCAGGGACTCAGTCACAACTCCATGCTTCCTGAGCCTTCCTTCTATGCCTTGTTCACAGAGTGCCCATCTAAAAACTGTGAAAGTGAGCCCTTGTCTACTTGGGGAAAGATAGGGATACATATAGCTAGAGAAAGAGAGAAAGATGAGAAAAGAGGGAGAGAGAGGAGAGAGAGAGAGAGAGAGAGAGAGAGAGAGAGAGAGAGAGAGAGAGAGAGAGAGAGAGTCACATCACAGCTGGATCAAAAGGCAGAGAAGCCAAATTAGAGATGAAAGGAGAGACTGAGGCAGAAGACAGGTCCTGAGAGAGGGGATGGGGGGAAGAAGACAGCTATGTGTGGAGGGAAGAGAGGGAAGGGCTGAGAAAGATAGGTGGGGAGCCCCACACAGACACACACAGACCGATAAGGACAAAGAAGTCACCTGTGGCCCAGAGCAGAGACCGGGGCCAGAAAGAGGTGCAGGGCAAGTGGGAGACAGTGCCAAGGGCAGGTGAGTAGAGGCAGTGAAGGAGAAAAAGTGGGAGGCAGGGAGCAGAGACAAGGCGAGCATGATGTGGGAAGGAGAACCTGTTTGTGTGTAGATCGGGAGGGCAGGAATGGCACTGAGCTCTGTCTATGGAGGAGTGGGGCCAGCAGCAGCCTCTGGTCTGAGATCCCTCTGGTTGGCTGTGCTTTACCTGAGGAGCCAGCTACCCCAGGCTAGCTCCTACAGAGTCTGGTGGCATTCCAGTCTTCAGTCTGTTGTGGTTGCTGTGGCTGTACCTGATTGTGCCCCTCCACCCCCCACCGGAGAGCCAGGGTTTGGGGCACTGGTGGGTCCTGTGCAGAGCTAAAGTTGAGAACATGTCAGTGATCCCTGAGGGGCAGTGCCAGGACAATGAAATCACTGTTCGGTGGGCCCCAGTGTTCCAGATAGGGTTGCCTTCATTTTAAAGAGGAGGCCTTAGCCTAATGAAGAGCCCCAATCACAGTGCAGTGACCCGTGTGCTAGGCAAGGGTCAGAGAGGGCTGGGTGAGAGCGACAGAGCCCTCCTCTCCAGTGGAAGCCTCCTCCCATCATGGAGGTGACAATCCTAGGACAGGCTTGTCTCACGTTCCGGATGTGGCCCCAGCAATACCTCTGGCTGGGAGGTAAATGTCTGCTTCCCTGAGAATTCTGGGGAAGAGGAGGTCCTGCCCTACATTCCTTAGCAGAGTATAGTCACATCAGCCCCAGCCCACTGTCCACTGCCAGAAGACAGGAACGTTGGTGTATGACTTGAGAGCATTAGGGACAAAGGCCTCCGTGACGGGTCTGGGTCTGCTAGAATGAGAAGGGCTACCCTTCTGAGCGGAAGTTACTTGAACTCTATTGAAGGACGTTTGGATAGCCTGCTGGGAAAGACCGTGATGCCGAGCAGCTGAGCAGGTCTGGATACTCATTGCTGCAGAGGTTAACGCTACAGAGGATGCTGTGTGTGCGTGTGTGTGTGCGTGTGCAAGTGTGTGTGCATATGCATGTGCGTGTGTGTGTGTGTGCATGTGCATGTGTGCTTGTGCACGTGTGCGTGTGCGTTGGAGGGAGGTGGATGATTGACCTTCTGCAGTAAAGAAGCTCTCAAGCTGTGAGATCACCTTGCTGTGAGCTTGTACTCCCAGGATGAAGACTGTTTGCAGCATCTTCTCCTCCATATGGCCCTACCTGTGAAGGTTGGCTCAGAGAAGGGATAAGGGGGAGCCCAGGAGAGGGAAGGTCTCTCTTTCTTCAGGAACAGGCTTCTCCTACCCTCTGGAGTCTGCTATTAGGGGCTGGTTGATGAGGATAGGGTCGGGCTCTTCTTGACAGAATGACGGAGGAGATACACTCTGAGGTCCTCTGCCTCCATGCTTCTAACTCCTTCCCACAATCCACTCTCACATCCTCCTTAGGCTCCTGTTCTGGGCCAGGTCAGCACGGAATAGGATGATGGCAAGACTGCTGTCGAGGAGACACATGTAGTTCTGGATCACTGGGTCACTGTGGCTGCTGGACCGTCAGGGTCTGTGGGTGTGTTTACACAGACGGAGGAATTACAGAGGGCTTCAGGAGCTCTGTGCAGGATACTGGAGGTCGGTGCTTTCTCCCCGGAGGCTGGGATTCGCAATACTAAGCTAGATTTGTAAACTGTCAAACCTCAAGGCATTTGACCTTTGCTCTGAGGGGGCAGTGTGAAGTTAGAAGCCATGATGATCATGATTACAGCTGCGCTTTAAGAATCACGATGCCAGGTAGGGGATTGACTGGAAATCCCTTTCACACAGGGATGGTGAGAGACCCTGGAAAAGGATAATGTTAAAATGGATGATGGTGAATATGGGGGTAGTAGGGATGTTTGCTGACCCTGATAGTGCCAGTGATGCGGAAGACGGTAATAAAGGTAATGGTGGTGGTTGAAGTAGTCTGATGGTGGTGATGGTGGTGATGGTGGTGGTTGAGGTAGTCTGATGGTGGTAGTGCCGGTGCTGCTGGTGGTAGGGGTGATGGTGGTGGTGGTAGTGATGGTGGTGGTGATGGTGGCTATGTTGACAGTGATGGCAATGATGACAGGGGTGGTGATGATGTTTGTAATGTTGACGGTGGTGTTTGTGTGTTTGTGGTGATGGTGGTAATGGTGTTGATGATTATGGTATGGCAGTAGTTTTGGTGGTGATAATGGTGATGGGTCAAGGTGGCAATGTGTGTAATATTGGTGGCGATGTTTATGGTCTTGGTGGTGACAATGATGATAGTGTTTGTTTTTATTTAATTGGCAGTGACGGTGGTGACAGTGGTGGTTGTGGTGCTGCTGCTGCTGGTGGTGACAGCGATGGTGATGGCTGTGGTTGTGGCAATGTTGGCAGTAGTGAATCCTGACCAGGATAGAATATAGAAGAGCTGATATAATGGTGTTTGATGACAAGAGCTATTTGTATTAGGGGAGGTGTGGGGTACAGAAATGGCCAAAATATTTTGCTTTGGATGTTCATATCACCTATCAGATATCTAGATGGTATCCAGTGTACCAGTGAGTACTGGGGTATGGAATTTAGCCAGACAAAGATGAGAGAGGTGGAGAATCCACATGCTTTGGGCATGAGATGCCTGGGAGAGGGTAGAGAGGGGCAGAACCTAGCCAGGGTCTTCGTAACTTCCTGACATTCAGGAGGCAGAACCAGGGTTTCCTAGGCTCCGAGCTTCCCAGGCACGTCTCGCCAGAACACTCAGCTTGTGTTTTTATTCCTTGCCAGGTTCTCAGGAGGATGACATTTGAAAAGGGAGCTCTGTGCTAAAATAAAATCTCTTTATAACACTGGTGAAGGAATTGAGGTCCTGTGGGGATAAGAGATGGGCCTAGGTGACCCATGTGACAGCCGATTCAGACTGGAATCAATCCGATGCTCTGCAAAGGGATCATGCTGTGTGTGGTATACTGGCAATGGGGATCTCTTACAAGGAGGCTTCCTTCTCCTTTAACAAGCCCAACCAGTCTACAGTGGGTCTGGTGTAGGGGGAGCTCCAGCAGAGACTGGCGAGCCTGAGGAGGCTCCTGATAACATATTGCCTGAACCTGGGCTATAGCTCCAGCCAGATGCTGTTCCAGTGAGCACGTGGCCCTGCTGCGGCCCCAGTTTGGCTGCAAATGACTGTGTGGCCTTTCCTGGCCTCTCCTGCCACAGGCCCTCACATCAGGCCGGAATGTCCTCAGGAAGCAGCACCTCTCTCTGCAGAGGGAGCTTTGCTTCTGGATTCCCAGCTGCAGTTCTAGCCAGGATGTTTTGCAATGAGCCCGGGAAAGCATCCATTCCGGGAAGATCAGGGAGTGGACTGTGCTTGCCAGCGGGGGTCTGGGTGAGAGGGCAGTCACTGCCTGCCATGCTGGGGTGGGACAGCCCATTCCTCAGGCCCTGAGGGACCTTGGCCTCTAAGCTGTTTATCTGTCTGTCTGCCTGTCCATCTGGATTAGAGGGGCTGGTTTGCTCACTTCAGTTCCCCAAAGGGTTCCCAACAGCAGGGCAGCTTGAGCCTTCCCTTGCTTTATTTCATCTTTGCATGTTTTTGGATATGACTCAAAAGCGATTACAAAATGAAAAGGTACGAGTGCTTCCAGCCACACTGCCCCTGCCCAGGATCCTGGCCCCAGGAGTAAACTCCCTCAAGTTGGTTTTGTAGTTTGTTGCCTAGCATTCTGTTTGCAAACACAAGTGGCTATTCCTACCCTAAAGGAATCATGCTATGTGCCATGCTTTGGGTTTTGTTCTCCAAGGGGCCACATGGCTGTCAACAAAGGACTCCAGAAGCAGGTCTTCAAGCACTATGTGGGTCCCTTAGTCGGAATGTCTTTAGTTGCTTTGGGGGAATGCTGCTGGAAGTGCAAGGCTCCTCTTATTGTACAGTTACTGTCTTAAGAGCCAGTCCCTCTTCTTGTCTAACCTGGTGCTCCTACTTTCTCATGTAGCCACATTGACAGAAGAAGACCCCGAGGAAGCATGCCCAAGGGAAAACTGTGACAAAGTCCAGGACTTCAACCTAGGTGGACTGGGATTCAACTCTTTCCTCTTTGTCTGTTGTACTGCTGGGAACTTTAGACCTATGGAGTCTCCTATTTTGAGGAACCAGATAAAGCTTCAAAAATTGGGGAGGGCCAGCTAATGTGCCAAGACCTCACAACTGCCCTGCAGCAGCCCCCCACTTATCCTGACACCTGAGCTCTCTCTGTTGTGTGTAAGGGATTTCCTTCTTCCCCGCATGCTCAGAAGACAGCTTCAAGCTTCCGAGCCAGCTACGCTCACAGAAGAAAGGAATCAAACCATTGAGTGGATGTGTTTTACAGATCTGTATGCTGAGGCGGCTGAGAGAAAGCAATTAGTGACTTGGCTCATAGTTAAAGTCAGGGTGGTTTCTGGGCCCCAGGCCCTCACATGTCCCAATCCAGCACCCTCCTTACCCGCTCTTCCCCCATAGGGTCACTTTGTGCTTTGTCCTGGAGGCCTTTCCCTGTCTTCTCTTGTCTCAGCCTTGCTTACCTGATATGTATGTGTGTGTGTGTGTGTGTGTGTGTGTGTGTGTGTGTGTGTGTGTAAGTGTATGTGTGTGTCTAAGAGTGTGTGTATATGTGGGTGTATATATGTGGGTGTATGTAAATGTGTATATGTGTGAATGAATGTGTGTGCATGAGCATGTGTATGTGTGAATGAGTATGTGTGTGTGAATGTGTGTGTGTGAATGAGTGTGTGTATGTGTGTGAATGAGTATGTGTGTGTGAATGAGTATGTGTGTTAGCTGAAGCATGATCTTGGTGGTATATCATCCATGTTCTTTCATCCATGTTCCTTTAGAGTTACATGCCCAGTATTCCATATGCCCTATTGGACTATCAATTCTCTTGAGGAAAGAAGAGCAATAATCTGAGGTGGCCCTCCCATTCCTACGCTCAGAGGGACAATGAGACCCACACTCCACCTATACTGGGCCACCTTTGATGAACAGGGGGTCTTGGAAATCTCTCTGTGTTGGCTTAATTTGACCTCCTGTAAAGTAAGGACATGACTCTCTGTTTTTACTTCCAAAAGCACCGAGGGTGAGGTAGACGTTTGCTGGATATCATGGGCATAGATTTCGGTTCTGAGCACGCCAAATGTATAGGTAAATCAAATCTGTCTGTTTACGGCTGCGGCCCTGTCTGCTTGTATACATGTGTAAATCTGAATTGGTTTTGGAGACTAGGGTGGTATATCTGAGTATGGGGTACTTGTATATATTAATAGAATTAATTGTAATCCTGCCCTCCCTACACCTCTGGAAGGACAGAACAGAGCCTGATTGGTCCCCTTGGTGTCAAATCCAGCCGTGCTGGTGGCTCAGATCCTCACCTGTGTAATAAGCTCACAGGCATTTGTGGAGACCTCTACCTAAGTCCTCTCACACAAAACTCACCCTGAAACAGCTCCTGGAGAAATACTCTGATCCTAACACCTGTAATAGGAATTCGCCTGAGAAAGCCAGGGGTATTCCACCCCTCCCCCCATTTCCCACATCCTTTCCTTTTCCCGGTTGTCTGGTTTGAACAACATAGGTTGAGAATTTGGTTCTTGGGTGGGCAGCAGTGCTGGGGCAAAGTTGTGGGAGAGACTTTGGCAAGGACTGCAGACCGGTATTAATCTTGGGCATTCCTTCCTTGTATGTCAGCGCTTTTCTTAGTTGGTGCTTCTTGAATTGCTCGGCGGTCTGCTGCATTCTGAACGCACAAAGTGGGATTCCCTCATCAAGCGAATCTGGGGGAACCTCTCTGACAGTCCTTCCCTTTTGGACTCTAAAACGCTTGTTAAGATTTCTATAAACCTACAGTAAACAAATGCTTCCAACTTGGTTTAACCCAGAGTTCCCCAAATACGCTCTTCTTTGGTGCAATCCTGTCCACAAGGCTCTGCAGAAGCCCTGTGACAAGCACAGAACAAATGCATCCATCAAACAGTATGGAAGTCAACAAAGCAGTGTATCTGTGGGTTACCCTTGGGGACAGGAAAACGATCCGCCGTAAAGCAAGGCTGCTCGGTCACAGTGACAGTTTATGTGTAGTGGCATCTCCACACTTGGGAAAAGGCAGATGCAGAATAGGCAGGTCTGGGTGGGGCTAGGGTCCTGTTTTTCTGACAAGCTCCTGGGGATGTCATTGCTGGTCCAAGGGACCACACTTTGCATAGAGGGATGGTGAAGAATCATCTGTGACAACAATTCCCCCCCCCCCCCTGTGTCTGTCTCTGCTGCAGTATTTGGAGACAGGTGACCACCTACAGCTGTTTCTGAATTAGGCCATCAAATATGCCAGCAGGAAGCAATCTGGTCTTTCTATGCTAGACAGGAAGTCCTGTCAGGGAGAGAATAGGCAGACAGGTTAGAGGCTGCAGTGGACGAGATGCAGTGACCATTGTTGGGGACAGGAAGATTCTTCAGATCTGTGTGACAATGGTGGAGTCTTTCTGGGGAGATGGCGACCTCTTACGCTTCTGTTACTTCCCTTTTCTCAGCAAATAAGCTTCGAGGTTGTTAGAGGTTTAATTTTTTATTTATTAATTTTTAAAGAGACACTTCCCCTTTTTTTTCCTTGGGTCGGAGTCATTAAACAGGGATTAGCTGGATAAACAGAGGAAGTGATTTTTAAACTGTTTGCAAACTTAATGCGGAGAGAGCCCAGCCTTGCAAATTATCACATCTAATCAGAGGCCCTCGCTTCGCTGCTCCAGTAATTGTAGTGGTATTCGTCAAGTCCTTGTTGTCTCCTCATTAGCTGTGAAAAGAGACTCAAGTCATACTTCATTAGAGTGTCCTGAAATGCACCGCTAACGCAGAGATGGGATCGGGAGGGCAGGAGGTCTGTAAGACAGAGGGTCACACCCGCATCTGACGTTGGGAGCTCCTCATTGCTCTACGTCATAGGTGCCTCCTCAGCTTACCTAAGGGGAAGCAGGTGGGCAAGGCAGGGCCCAGAGACTTAACGACTCAGAGGTTATATCTAGGGTGGCTTCCCTGACCCATCCCTTCTCTTGTCTGGGCTCAGCTTCTCCTGGTAGGGCAGTGAGGGAGGTTGGTTGCCGTCTCCTTTCTGGTGTATGTGTCCTGGTTCTGAGTTCTGAGGCCTGGGAGGACCAAGACTGCTTCAACCCTTCGGAGGCCATGCTTGAAAGCTTGAAGACTCCATCTTGCTGTTGCTGTTCTCTGAGGAAGGACAAGCAGTGCAGGAGCTCCCGTGTGAGTGGAATCTGAGAGTTGATCTGTTGCAAGTGGTAGTAGCATAGTCACCACCCGGGGCTGGAGAACGGGACGGGAAGGGGTGCAAGGGCAGCAAGATGACAGCATGGATGAGGAGCTGAGACAGTGACGATTCAGATGTGGGTGGGAACAAGTGTATAGATTAAGGATCGGCAGCACCCGGAAGCCTCTAGCAGTGTGCCCTGCCTCTGAAGGCTCTCTCTGGCTTTAAGAGTGGCAAGCTCCCAAAATGGCATCTTTACCAACTAACAAGTTCAGTTTCCAGTCGACTGGCCACACTCCGATGGCTCAATAGCTGTCCTTGGATGCTGAATGGAGAGGTAGGAGGGTCCACTGGACAGCTTATCCTGATTTCAGAATGCATCAAAATACCACCTCTTACGCCACACACAGTGCTCAATGCTTGTGGGACAATCACAAATAAGGAGAAAGGAAATCTTTAATCATTTCATTTTCACTCCTCTCCTCCATCCCTCCATTCCTTTGTCCCCACCCTGTCCCCCGTGCCCCCATCTGTGTGTGTCTAGTCTGGCAATCATTTAAATTTAAAATAACTGAAATGAAACTAAACCAGATCTGGTGGCTTAGGCCTGTAATCCCAGTTACTTAGGAGGCTGAGGCAGGAGGATCACAAATTCAAAGTCTTTGTGGACCACAGAGTGAGTTTCAGTCCCTCC
Organism: Rattus rattus; assembly: GCF_011064425.1. Lineage (NCBI taxonomy): Eukaryota > Metazoa > Chordata > Mammalia > Rodentia > Muridae > Rattus > Rattus rattus. The sequence continues at coordinate 1,419,196 of NC_046166.1, read as the reverse complement.
TGGGAAACTTCATTAGACCTTGTTTTAAAGATACGAAGTGAATCCAGAGCTGGGCTTAGCTCAGTGGTGGCGCCCATGTTCAGCATGGACAAGGAAGGACGATGGGCGTTCATGCCTAGAACTGCAAGCAAGCACATTGACAAACGGAACCAACTAACAAGTTCAGTTTTCAGTCAACTGGCCACACTCCAGTGGCTCAATAGCTGTCCTTGGATGCTGAATGGAGAGGTAGGAGGGTCCACTGGACAGCCGGCACCTTGCAGTTTGACAGGGTTGAGGATCCGTATAAGAGTGATGTGGAATCAGAGCTGAGAAGCCTCCCTTCATGGTGTTCATACTCAGCTGAGAGGGAGACAAGGCCATTGCAGTTGGAGGTAGCTGCAGCCAGGCAACAGATGAGTGGCTGGAGAGGTACAGGACGGCACCACGGTGAGCAGGGACTCCACAGCACGACATTGGTCCGCACCCGTGTTTGTTTGAGGACAAGACTGGTCCCCAGTGTACAAGCCCCACTTGTGAGCTTCGGGTAAAGATGCCATTTTGGGAGCTTGCCACTCTTAAAGCCAGAGACGGCTTTCAGAGGCACGGCTCTGGCCAGGGCACACTGCTAGAGGCTTCAGTGTACTGCCGATCCTTAGTCTATACACTTGTTCCCACCCACATCTGCATCTTTTCTATCGCCACAAACAGCTCTAGGCACCCTGGCTACCTTTAATTTATTACTATTTTTTTTTTTAAACTTTAAGACGAGGTCTCACTCTGTAGCCCAGGCTGGCTTCAAAGTCGAGACAATCCTGCTGCCTCAGCTTCAGGCTGTTGCCATGATAGTCAGGAGCAACCATGCTCAGCTATCCTGACTGCCTTTGACTTTTGAGATCTGGGCTGTCTTCTTCTTCTGGCCTCTGCACATGCTGTTTCTCTGTCTGGGACACCGTTTCCCTGCCATGTACCCTCCCACTAGGGACGTCTTCTTTAACTTGCTTGACCTCTAGGGTCAGACAAGGCCTCCCATCCCAGCTAGACCCAAACATAAGCAGCAAATGATAGGTTCAGGGTCAGCCTCTACACACAGGTATTAATGGGGCTGGTCCCCCAGAGCACAGAGCCTATAAGGAAGAGTGTAGGGGTCATGCTGTGGGCCAAAGGGTTAGCTCCATAGGGGACAGGGGTTCATGGACAAACAGGCAGAACTGGATAGAAATTGCCTTGGATGGGGGCCCAGGTTAGGTGGTGTTAGATCCCACAGAGATGAAGCCGTCAGGACCTCAACATCAGCTCCAGAGGGACAGTAGAAAGGTGGGTAGCAACGGCCCAGAGGAGATTTGAGACTGCAGAGGAGAGGGACTTGGACCCAGAGGTAGGAGTGTGAGGCTCATCTGTGCCACTTTCTAGCAGCACGGACTTGCACCGGCTTTGGTTTGTATGCACTGGGCTCATTTTTGATGGCACTGTGAGTATTAAATAACGCAGGGGCCATGGAAACTGCAGAGCAGCATCAGGGGCCCGGCAAACCTGGCCGAGTGGCACATCCACGATGACCTCAGCCTGCAGAGTGCTTGCAGGTGAGAGACAGTTTCTGGGACCACTGCTTCCATCAGCTGAACCTTCTGTGCAAGGGGAGGAGGAGGAGCAACATCAAGTCCAAAGATGGTGTTTCAGACTCCTGGTCAGTTACTGGAGACAGGGGTGGGGGGCACGAGCCATTCGATTCACATGAAACTGTCTCTCGACCTCAGAGGTGTGCAAGCAGGTCATGTACCGTTTGTGTCACCCAGACCTGTCCTTGGCAGGATGACAACAAATATATGACAAATATATAAGTCTGCCTACAGATGCCTGCAGTCCCTATCAGTCTCTCGCTAATACTTTTTCTGCAGGCACCAAGTGTCCGTGCACTCCGGGTCTAGCCAGTTTTATCTAGGTATGCAGGATCCATTCCCAGTCACAGTACTGCCCAAGTCACAATGGCTCAGGGAGCTCACCACCCTGCTTCCTCTCTTTATTGATCCTTCTAGGCAGCAACCGGGGGCTTGACTTAGGACAGTGGGGAGCAGGTTAGCTTACAGGTTAGCTGCTTCTGAATCTGAATTCAGACGCAGGTCCTAGCTGTGAAGTAAGCCACTCCACCATCTGAGCCACCGTTATGACAACTGTCCAGTGGGGAACTAATAATGTCTAGCTTGAGAGCTTGTTCTTGGGATTAATGATATTTGCACAGTGCCTGCCTGGGAGTCGTGGGCAATAAATCCAGCCTCCCTCACTCCCTCCCTCCCTCTCTCCCTCCCTCCCTCCCTGCCTTCCTTTTCTTCCTAGCTCCATTCTGATGGGCTGCTCTGGTCTGCCTGCTGCTCCACTGTAGCCCTTTGTCTCTCAGGCCTTGAATACTCTCCCACCATCCCCTGAGCCTTGGCGTCCGATTTCTCTTCCTCAGTGAGGACAAAGGGCTGAGTCAGCTCTCTGGGGACTCAGTTTTAAGGTTCCAAAGAGTCTGGGTGTCTCCACACCAGCACTCAAGCTGCTAATGGCCTCAGGATGGATTTGGGCCCTGCAATGTGGAGTTCACTGGAAGAGCTACCGTGGGCCTTTTTTTTTTTTTCCTTTTATGACTTTCACACAATAGGTTTCCTTTTTAATCAGAAACTAGTTGTCTGGCTTTCTGGCTTCTGGTGACTTCCTCTCTGGCCCCATAAAGGCCACAAGAGGATCAATTAGATGTCCCTGGTGCTGAGAGATGGAAAAGAGCCAGAGGTGGTTGCTGCCTCCTCCCTACTGAGCTGGGTTGTGTGGGGGATGGGAAAGCCAGCTTTCCTGAACTTTCAAATGCTCTGCTTATGGGAGGTCCCAGTTTCTTAGATGCACCTGCTCAGCGAGGGTAAGAGCTGGGGCCAGATGACAGAAGGACTGAGAGAGGCTAAATGACCTGCCAAGGGTCACAAGGCTGGTTGTAACCTTCTCCAAGTCCTTGCTATACACCGGACCTTCTGTACTTCACTTCCCTACCATTGGCCACCCACCTCTGAGGCCCTGGCTGTTCACTCACAGATGCTGACTTTCACTGCCATAGCTACTGTTCCCAGCTGACAATTTCCATCCGTACGACAGCTGTTCTTCAACCAGGTTGCAAAGATAAGTTATCCAGGATGGGGGCAAAGGTCGGGCTGAGGGAGGCCTGGACTCCTGTGGCATCCACTGAGCTGCCCACTTCTTACAGCGTATCTCTGAAAACCCAGGTGGTAAATGGTACCATTTTTGGAAACTTGTCAGCTAGAGAGGGGTTGGGGGAGGTGGCTAACAAACTCCTTTCTGGGAAGAATCCTCCTCTGAGGAAGAAGCAGCTGGCATCCTCTCCTTCTAAAGAGTATGATAAGCTGGACCTCAGATCTTTCTTTCACACCGTTATTTTTATTTTTATGTGTCCAAATATTTACCTGAATGTGCACATGTGCACCACACATGTGTCTGGTACACACAGAGGATAGAAGAGGACATTGAAACTAGAGTTACAGATGACTGTGAACTGGCAATCAACCCAGGTCCTCTGCAAGAGCAGCAAGTACTTTTAACCATAGAACTATCCCTCCAGCCCCGATCCGAAATCTGTGATCCTCAGACCACCAGCAGCCTCTAGAACTGTGTTTTTCAACCTGTGTGGGTCTCAACCCCTGGGTTCAAATGACCCTTTCACAGAGGTTGCATATCAGATTACGATTTATAACAGTACCAAAATTACAGTATGAAGTAGTAATGAAAATACTATTATGGTTGGGGAATCAATCGTACAGCACGAGGAACTGTATTAGAGTCACAGCATTAGGAAGGTTGAGAACCACTGAGCTAGGAAGTTGTCAGTATTCAAATTTAGAAATCTGTTATACTCAGGAGACAAGCTCTGTTCTGACAAGCCCTCCCAGTGACTCCCATGGACCTGCCCTTGAGATGGCCTGGATTATATTTTTCCTGGATGGGTCCAGAGTTGGGTGTGACTAATGTGGACCGAGACCCATGGCTGGAGAAGACTTTGCTAAGTTGGTTGGATCAAAGACAGATTTTTGCTGGATAGTTGGGGGGTGGGGTGGGGAGCAGGTTGGATGTGGGTGTGAAGGGCGATGCTGAAGGTATTCTGCCAACATCGAGACTTAGAATGACTGCCAAGGTCAGGCTTGGGATTCAGAACTGACCCTGATTGAGTTACAATGGGTTATAGATGCTACATATATATTAAATTATAGAAGTCTAACATGGGTCAGATGCCCAACAGTTCACCCATATTTAACTCATCTATCCCCTGTCTGTCCGTCCATCCACCTGCCTGTCCACACCCACCCACCCATCCACCTATAATCTACCCAACTATCCATGCATCCTATCCACTCTTCTAGCTTCTTTTTCTGAGACAGACTCAAATGTAAATGACTTGTTCCGAGGTATAAAGGAAAAAAGCTTCGGAGGCACAGGGAAACCTGAGTTCTGGGCCCCCAAATCCTGTGCTCAAACATGCAACTTTTATTTGTAATACTGGGTGGTTGGGCACATTATGACCTGGGTTCTATCTCAGGGAAGATGAGTTCATGCTGGGACATCTAGACCACATACATCACTCATGTGAAAGGAGAAGTGTGGAGCCATGGCCAGTCGGGAAAGCAGTTCTAGAAACCAAAGATCCATGTCCAAAAGGAAGTCACCATGTCCTTCTATTGGAAGGAACAGGGAAACCCCGACCTTACCACAAGTAGAGACTCTGATAACAGAGTAAGAAAACACTCAGTCTTTAAACATCTGGTGGTCCCCATGAATTTAACACCTCATGCATGCTGGTAGGTCACTGTGAAAAGAAAATCAAAACATATACTGGTAGTAAAAACGTGGCTCTTTGAACAATGCTAAAAACACTTCAGCAACCCTCCATATAGAATTAATTAACATGAAACCCAGCATCCTGGTTGCTGCAGAGCCCTAAAGTGGTTGCCAGAATTTAATTAGACTTAACCTTTTTCCCTACACCAGCACCGCTTTATAATAACTGCAGATCATTATTAATTCCTTTGGTGTTCGCTGTAATAACATTAATCACGATGCACTTCTTTCTGTGGTAATGTGTATGTAATATGTAATTCCATCGCAATTGAGTATTAGTTAAAGCTAAATTGAAATTAATTTCACAAAAAGACACTATTTGTTATTGGATACTGTATATTCATAAAATAACATTTTAGAGCAATTTATAGTAAGGTGGCCAGATTAGAAGGCATTTGGTAAGCTGCTGAAAGTTCACCAACAGAACAGTTTGTTGTTGATGACTGCAGCCCTTCTGGCTGCCGGCATCCAGCATCCCAAAGGCACTTGAGATATCAAATCAGAATATGAGGAGGCTGCTCTGAATGGCCCTCGGGGAGACAGCACCATAGCAACCTCCCAGCCTTGGATGGACACCTACGTGGGACCTGCCTCCCGAGTGCTGGCCTCTGACTGAACTCAGAGTACAAGCTCATGGTCTGTTTCTCCCAGGATCAGTCTTTTCTTCTATAAAATGGTTCCACAACCTCTACCCACTATGGTAATCTTAAGGGGTGGCTTGGGAAACCAGGAGCAACATGTACAAGATAGAGCCCATCAATACCCCAGCTCAGACAAGGGAGGTGCCTGGGAGGCTTCATTGACAGCTGAGACACTGCCATGAGTGGCTGCTGGCCAAGGGGCAGTAGTTTTTCTCCAGTGGTCTCAGCACTGGCAAGTTAATAACTCCCATACCTATGCTCATGCAGGTAACCATAACTAAGTACAGTAGGTAATTAACACACACACACACACACACACACACACACACGCACACACGCACACACACACACATATATATACACATACACACACAGACACACACACACACAAAACACACACACATACCACACACAGAGGAATATTGGAAGGCGACCTCCTTGGGAAGAAGAGGCAGTTTAGAGGGAGCAAGAGTTGATGGGATATATAGGATCAAAATTCATTATATACATGTATGAAATTGTCAAAGAATAAACTAAAAATATATAAAAAAAAAACCCAGCATGATAAGCAAGAATTGTTGTGAACACACAGAAGCACAGTGCTTGATAAAAAGTAGAAATGTCTGCCTGGGTTCTGTTTTGTTTTTGCCTTGCTTAGCTCTGTGGCGAATGTTTGAAAGTAATGGTGCTGGAGAGTGGAGGAGGGTTATTTTTTTGTTTGCTTTTTAGGTATCAAGAGTACATGTTACTAATTTCTAGGTGGCTGCTTGCTGTAGCCTCTGCCCTTTGTAGGGACCATCCAGATACTTGTGTTGACAAAGCTCTGATTACTGGTCTCCTCACTTCTTCATGGAGAAGTTGGAGCATGAGGAGACACACCTCTACCTTCAGAGAGCTGGTGACCCAGGAGGCAATGGCTATAAACAGAGAACAGCAGTAATAATATAACACACAGGTAAGGGTGATATTAAAAGTCGGTAAAGCTGGGCTGGGGACGTGGTTTAATGACAGCGCGCTAACCCAGTATTTGATCCCTGGTATCACACTAAACAGGCATGGTGGTACTGTCCTCCAATCCCAGCACTGGAGATGGAAGCCGTGGGGTTTGGGGTTTAAGGTCACCTTCTGCTACATAGTGAGTTTGAGAATAGTTTGGGCTTTATGAATCCCTGTTTCAAAAAAAAATAATTCAAGCATATAAATGAGAGACACTGAGCAGACAGCACAGCAGGAAGGCATCAGCTCAGCTCAGAGCAGCCTGGGATCCCAAGAAGAGTCCTTTAACTTGGTTGGAGCTTAGTCAGGAGCAGCGTACAGCTGTGGCAAGGCTCAGAGAGCACGGGTGGACTGATGTGGTAACAGAGTGTAGAAACTGTGATGTTTCTACTGAAGAGGATGTGGTGTCTTGAGGAGGAGGGGCCAGCCTCCCTAACCAGTGTGCAGGTGACCACACCTTCACTGAAGAACTTGGACTTGCATGGGACTGACGTAATGGAGGAGGTGCTCCATGCAGCAGGTGGGTGCTCCACATGGCAGTGCTCCATGCAGAGGGTGCTCCACATGGCAGTGCTCCGTGTGGAAGGTGCTCCACATGGCAGTGCTCCATGCGGAGGGTGCTCCACGTGGCAGTGCTCCATGCGAAGGGTGCTCCACGTGGCAGTGCTCCATGCGGAGGGTGCTCCACGTGACAGTGCTCCATGCGGAGGGTGCTCCACGTGACAGTGCTCCATGCAGAAGCTTCTCCATGTGACAGTGCTCCATGAGGGTGCTCCGCATGGCAGTGCTCCATGAGGAGGGTGCTCCACATGGCAGTGCTCCGTGTGGAAGGTGCTCCACGTGACAGTGCTCCATGCGGAGGGTGCTCCACGTGGCAGTGCTCCATGCGAAGGGTGCTCCACGTGACAGTGCTCCATGCGGAAGGTGCTCCACATGACAGTGCTCCGTGCGGAAGGTGCTCCACATGGCAGTGCTCCATGAGGAGGGTGCTCCACATTGCAGTGCTCCATGAGGAGGGTGCTCCATCTAGGGTGCTTCGTGGGGTGGGTGCTCCATGCTGTTGTTCATTCTGTTTTGTTCACACCTCCTACTCTTCCCCTCTCCTCTTTCCTTTTTGAAATATCCTCAGTGTTAGGGTGAAAGTGATATGTGCCAGATAAAAACTAAGCACTTATGTGTGGAGATAGGTTACCATAAATAAGGCCAAAAGATGCTTGATGGACAACAAAAGAAAAGATTTAGAAAAATAGATAGCTCTTATCTAAATAAAGCTTTTAACAAATTGATAAGAAAATGACAAACACCTGAAGTGATAAATGGTTGGGAAACCTCACGGGGCAGCGAGTTGGGGGAAAGGCTGTCCCCAAGAAAGAACCAGGGAAAGGTAAATTAAATGGCAAAACACTAGCTTTTAAACCAAATTGGCCGAATCTGAAAAGTGTAGGCAGCCCCTGCATACTGATTATAAATAGGACACAATCTTTTAATTACTAAGGGTTGATGTGTGCATGAGATTTTAACCCTATTGGGAAAACCAAAGCTACACACAGAGCAGTCATGATGCAGGAAGGGAGGGGAGGTGAGACGCTTTATATTCATCTGAGTTTAAATAAGAGGAGATATATTAAAGTGTTCCCTTGCTGCCATGTACTATCCAGTGACCTAGAGGGAGACCCTGGAGAGACAACTACAGCAAGATACACTCCACAAGCTCTTTGCTGTAAGACAAAACAACAACAACAACAACAACAACAACAACAACAACAACTAGCATGTGCTCATTACCTAGAAATGGGGAAACTGGCAGTGCATGCTAATGCTTGCCCCAATCCCAGCACCAGGGAGACTGAAGTCAGGGGCTGGGGAGTGGTCAAGGTTACCCTTGGCTAAGTAGTGAGTATGAGACCAGCCTGGGATCCACGAGACCTTGTCTCACAAAAATAGAAGCAAGCAAACAGGAACTTTGCAAGAAGGGCAAACATTCTTCCCAGTTGAGTCATCTCTGTAGCCCCTAGACATTTCTTTCTTTCTTCTATAAAGTAGGTTTGGTGCTAGCAGGACATGGAAAGTAGGGGATCCCCAAGACCATCAGCTAAAGTGCCACAACTGATTTTACCTAGTTGTAAGGGAGGCCCGGGAAGGTACTGTCATGGGGAGTGCAATGCATCCAAAGAAGTATCTGCTTCTTTTCACAAAACTTCATGTGAGCATATGTGTGTGCACACTGAGTCTGCACACATCCATCTGTGTGAATCTGCACATTCATACCACAGGGCATGCATAGCTGTCAGAGGATCGTCTCTGATGTTGGTCCTCACCTTGTTGTTATAGGGTCTTTTGTTGCCTTTCTGCTAGCCTTTAAGCCTTGCAGGGCTCGCTTGTCTCAGCCTTGCATCTTTCTGTAGGAGTGCCAGGATTTCAGACACTTGGAGTACGTGGCTTTTTAATGAGTTCTGGGTATCTGAACACAGGTCTTCATGTGTCATGCATTCTCTACCTACTGAGCCGTCTGCTCAGACCAGTAGTTGGGTTCTTTATAGATATCCTGGTTAGCATTTTGTCTTTTCTTTTTCTTCTTTTTGCAACTTGACACAAACTAGAGTTACCTGGGAGGAGGGACCTCACTTGAGACAATGGTTGCATCAGATTGCCTGTAGGCAAGTCTGTAGGACCTCTTCTTGATTAGTGATTAACTTGGGACACTGTCACTTTGGGCAGGTGGTTCTCAGTGGTGTAAGACAGCAGGCTGAGCAAGCCATGGGGAGCAAACTAGTAGGCAGTGTTTCTCCATGGTGTCTGCTCCAGGTTCCTGCCTTGAGTTCCTACCCTGCCTTCCCTTTGTGGGGGACTGTGCGTTGTGAGCTGAAATAAACCTTTCTTCGAGAAGTTGCTTTTGGTCATGATGTTTACCATAGCAGTCCAAAGCCAACTTGAAAAACAGGTTTAACCGGAGAGGAGGAGACAGATCTTGGAAGGAAATCCTGTCTACTTCTGGGTTCTGCCTGGATCAGCTCAATTACATTTTCTTAAATGACTAAACTCCTTTTCAGGGTGGATGTGCTGTCTGCTTTCCTGTCCCCAATATGTGAGATGCTAACTGACTTTGCATTCTCAGGATTCTCTTCTGTATATTGTAGGACTCAATTTGCTAATTTTTTCTTATAGAATTTTCTGTTTTTGTACATATACTGACAATTTGATAATCTCATGCTGGTTTTTTTTCAATGTGTCAAGGGGAATGAGATCTGGTTTTCTCTTTAGTTATATGTATTCTAGAATGCCAGATTCATTGAATGAACTAAGACGGATGTCTCATTCACGTTTTTTGGAGAAGATGGTGGAGAATTGTTATTTTCTTTTTCTTAACTGTTTGTTCAAACTCATCAGTGAGGCTATCTGGATTTGGAGTTTTTCTTTGGGGAAGGCTTTAAATCACAGATACAACTTTGGAAACCATTAAGAGCTATTCAAGGTATTGATTTCCTCTTGAGTAGGTTTGCAGGTATTGTATATCAATGATTTCCCCCAAACCACCCAAGGAGTTTGAAATTATAGGTATCAACGACTCCCACAACCCTTTCCACATCTGTTGAACGGGCGGTGACATCACATCCCTCGATCGATCCACTCTTGGCAATGTGCACATACTGTTCCTTCTCAGCCTTTATGAAAGCTTACTGTTTCGGTCTTCTTTAGGCTCTGGCATTTGAATTTGTTGATTTTATCCCCTCCCCTCTCCGTTTTTATTACTCTGTTCTAACTATTCATTTCTTATACTTTGACTTTTATTTGTTCTTGTTTTTCTGATTTCTTATGTGAGCGCTGCAGTCACAGAGGACTTGGGGCCCCTCTTCTCTAGTGAGCTCTTGTGACATATTGGTTCCCCAAAGTACAGTATTAGGGGCATCCTACACATTTTGATAGACTGTACTTTTATTCTTTTCTCATGCAAATTATTTCCTAATTTTGCTTTGTCCTTCAACCAGTTGTTCATTTCATAGCGTCTTACTTAATTTTCACATGGTGAAGAATTTTTAAAAACTAGAAAATATTTAATATCTATGAGCATGGTCTGCATGCATGTCTGTGTATTATGTGCATTCTTGGTATATGTAGAGGGTATAAGATCCATTGAAACTAGGAAGACACATGGCTATGAGCCACCACGTTGGTCCTGGGAGTAAGAGCCATCCATCTCCTGGCCCTCGGCAAGAGCAGCTAGAGCTCTTGACCACTGAGCCATCTCTCTGGCCTCAAGATTCTTATTTGCTATTTCTTACTTAGCATCTTCAAGCATTGCTAACAGAAATGTACTTTAGATACTCTTCCTCTCCCCCACACAACAAAGCTTTATTCATCCTCAGTGATTAGAGAAAGGCAAGCTCACTGGCGCCCCACCTGAGGACAGATGTCCTTTAGAGCTGCCAGTTCTTTTCAGCTCATCCAGCCACTTCTTTTCCTCTGCCTGGGGTTTTTGGTAACTATAGAGCTTGGCACCATAGGCCAAGCTGAGGACCAGGGTGGAGCAGCTGAACTTGGTGAGCCAAGAGCCTATCGCTCTGCCTGAAGCTCAACTCCTTCAGAGTTTTAAAATACAGCGCTCTTGTGTTGGTCCAGAAGGTGTCTATTTCACTCTCTGTCTGAAGTTTCTAACTGTTGCTGTGAGTTGCTCTCTTTTCCTTGCAGTCCATCAACCTGTGCTTTGAGTGTCCTGGAGTTCTGGCATCATGCCTATAAGCTAGGTGTGACTCTCCTCTCCTCCTGAGGAGCCAATGCCACTATCTTCCTTAGCCACGACTCTCTGTCTCTCTGTCTCTCTGTGTCTCTGTGTCTCTGTGTCTCTCTGTCTCTCTCTCGCTCTCTCTGTCTCTCTCTCTCTCTCTGTCTCTCTTCTCTGTCTCTGTCTCTCTCTCTCTCTGTCTCTCTGTCTCTCTCTCTCTCTCTCTCTCTCTCTGTCTCTCTCTCTCTCTCTCTCTCTCGCTCCTGGCTTCTTTCCGTTTAATTGCTGTTACATATTACACATGCCTATTCCTAAATGCACACACACAGTCTGCTCAGTCAGTATAATGTTCCCTGTATGGATATGACCTCAGGACTGACCAGTTGCTATCACAACGTTCAACCTTTCAACTTTGTAACATGACAAGATCACTTACGAAGTTCATGATCAAGTTTTGCACCGCTGAGTCATAAGAAAAATCTAAATCAAATCTCATAAGTCTGTTTATAGTTGTTTTTGTTGTTGTTGCTGCTGCTATTGTCGGGAAACATACAAAGCTATCCTGGAGTGTGTGAGACCTGTGGGCTGCAGGGTAGACAGTGATGTAGCCTGGCCATGACTACAGTTAGAATAAACCATCTTACTATTTATAATTTATCCATTCCACTCGTTCTTGGTCTCAGCTTTCTTATTTTTATTTTTAATTAAAACAATTTCAATTATTATATGATTACAGGAAGTTGCAAGGAAATACACAAGGAGGTTCCTTGTACCCTTCCTTGTACCTCAGCCTTCTTAATAGTAGTATCTTGAGTCATCAAGGTTTCCAAGAAACACCAGGAACTGATAACATTACCTCCAAGGTTGAGTTCAATTTCACTGAATGCGCACACATTTGCAGTGTAGAGAGCGATGGGTAATTTTCTCACATATGTGGCCTTGGAGCGGCTACATTTGACATTCAAGGCCCTCATCATAGTGCTGTGGGCCAGGAGGTGTCTCTCCACTACTCCTCTATTATCCTGAACCTCCTTCCCTCATGTCAACCTCTCATAACAGCTAATCTGCCTCCTGTTTCCAGAACAATTCTTCATGAATGCTAAATGTTAGTTTACAGATGTTATAAACATGGGGAGTTAGGCTGCCTACATCCTGAGACAGGCTTTTACAACAACCTAATTTTTATTATGTTTATGCAAGTAGTGTTTAAACTTTTAATCACACGCACACCATACATATGTATATGTGTGTGTGTGTGTGTGTATATATATATATATATATATATATATATATGACTCAGGATTTTATGTGTAGTCTGGCTGTGTCTGTGAATGAGAAAAGAAATAGACAAAAAGAAAGGGCATGGCTGCTCCTAGGTATGGTGGAAGAGAAAGCTTGTATACATGAAAGCAAACAGCCAGAGGCAGGGGCATCTGGGAGATTCCAGAGTGGAAATGATCAGACTGAGCTGGGCCATGTAGGGAGAGGGGAAAGGCAAGGAAAAGAAGAGAGAGAAGAAACAGGTGCAGCAATCAGAAGGTCTAAAGGTACAAGGAGGGCAGATAACCAAAATGGTTGGATAATATATAAAGAAAAGTAACCCAGACCCCTGGGCTGGAGAGTTTAGGGTAGAGGGCAGGAAAGGCCAGTCATACCATGAAACAGGTAGGGACTGAGGGATGCTGGGAGAATCTGGAGGCCAGGTCCTGTTTGATGTGTTAAATAGGCACTTCAGCAGTTTGTCCCAGGTTTGAAACCTAGCATCCTGGAACTGACTCTGTAGACCAGGCTAGCCTTGAATCTGTCTGCCTCTGTCTCCAGAGCTCTGGGAGTAATGATACACACCACCATGCCTGGCCACTATTACTTTATTATCATAATTAATTTTTTACTGAATAATATTCCATTATGGACATATCACAATCTGTTACTAACTCATCCATTGATAGACAGTTGATGTTTTCCTTTTTGGATGTTACGGTGAAAGCTGCTGTTACTAATAGCTGCTAATAAGTTTTCATTTCTCTGGGATGAAATTGTCCAACAATGTAATTGCTAGATTGTACAGCAAATGTCTGCTTAGTTTCCAAATCAATTACTAAACTATTTTTCAGAATTGCTGTCTCATTTGATAACCCTATCAGCCACTCGTGAGTGTCTGGGTCTCCCCACCCTATCATCGGGATTTGATGTTATCACTCATGTTTTATTTTAGCCTTGAATGAGTGACATTCTGTGGATCCAGGCCTTTCTGTCAGAGCTAACAGTATTGGCTAGTTTTTCCACTGCCCAACAATCTTCTGTGTATCTTCTTCAGTGAAATGCACCATAATGAGTTTTTTAGCTTTACTCTTCTCTACCTGGCTTAAAAAAAACCTGTTGGATTTTGACAGTTCTTTATATATGATAGACACAAATCCTTTGTTGTATACCTAATGATTTGTACATATTTTCTTCCAGTCCTTAATCTGTGCTTTATTTTCTTTACAATTTTTTGGGGCATTTGATTTTTTTTCAAGCAAAATATTTGGAAATTTTGGTGAAGTCTGATTTATCACTGTTTGTCTTGTGTGAATCATTGCTTAACTCTACAGTCTGAGGATTTCCCTCAGTGTAGCTCTTTACAGTTTTATATTTCATGTTTAAATCCATCATCCATGTTGGTCCTTATTTTTTGTTTAATGTTAGATGCAATGCCAGTTAGCTTTGTTTCCCTGTTTTGCCTCGCAATGTCCAATTATTCTTGCAACATGTATTTGTATTAAAAAGAAATAGTGGAAATGGCTCAGTTGATAGAAGAGCTTGCCACACAGGTCTGACATTGAGTTTGATCCCGAGACCTCAAATGAGGGTAGAAGGAAGAGAACTGTGCTGGCTAGCTTTATGTCAACTTAACACAAGGCAGAGTCATCATAGAGGAGGAAACCTCAGTTCAGAAAATGCCTGTGTGAGATTGGGCTTTAGGGGAGCCTGTGGGGGAACTTTCTTAATTGGAGATTGATGGGGGAGGGTCCAGATCATTGTGGGTGGTGTTATCCTGGGCTGGTGGTCCTGGGTCCTATGAGAAAGCAGGCTGAGCAAGCCAGTAAGCAGCACCCCTCCATGGCCTCAGCATCAACTCCTCCTCCATGCTCCTGCCCTGTTTGAGTTCCTGTCCCGACATCCTGAATAATGAACAGTGCTATGGAGGTCTGAGCCAACTGAACCTTTCCCTCCCCAAGCTGCTCTGTTCATGGTGTTTCATCATAGCAATAGTAACCCTAAGACAAGGACTTCCTGCACGACCTGTCCTTTGACTTCCGTACGTGTGCCGTGGCGTGTGTGTGTGTGTGTGTGTGTGTGTGTGTGTGTGTGTGTGTGTGTGTACATGCAGGAATGAAAATCTAAAAGTGACGTTAACAATAATAACAGTTAGTTTTCTTTGGTAAAAAAGGGGTCTTACATAACTTCAGCTAGCCTTGTGTTTACTATCTAAGCTGAGGATGAGTCTCTACTTTTCCTCCTCCCCATCCTCTTCTTCCCAAGCACTGGGAGTCCAGACTTGTGCCTCCATACCTAGCTCTTGCATCATTTGTTGACAAAGTCTTCTCCTTGAATTAACTTTACAACTTCGTCAGATTTAATTGGATGTTGGTGTGGGTCAGCTTCTGGGCTGTCTAATAAAATCTTTGTGTGTCCATGTCTTTACCTGCACCACCCTGTCTGAACGCAGTTATAGGACGAGCGGTAAGCTGATAAGCTACTGTTGCCTGCTTTGTTTCTCTTTCTTAAAGTTCTGTTCCTCTGCCCTTGCTTGGACCTGGTAGTTGGAAATGCTGCTTTATCTCTTCCCTGACTCGTTTTTTATTGTATCATCTTAGCCTGCCCGAATTTGTGCTTCTGAAGCTTGTGATGTCACCAGCAGTGGACGTATGGCTATCTATCTTCATTCCGTCTGCTGTCAGTACATGAGCGGCACGGGAACCACAACAATACGAGTCCTTTCTCCTCTCTGGGCTGCTGTTGTCTTACTTCTGTTTATCTTGTAAGCACAATGGCACAATGTGAATAGTTTTGTTTTAGATGATTGCCTGCTCCGTGGGTTTATTTTTAAATGATTCTAAACTTCTATTACATTTATTTGTTTAGTGTGTGTGTGTCTGTGTGTGTGTGTGTGTGTGTGTGCGCGCTCGTGCGCGAGTGCACCTGTGCATGTGCAGGGGTCAGCAGACAAATCACAGGAAACAGTTCTTCCTTCCACCAGTGGGTACCAGGAATTAAACTCAGGTTATCAGACTTGTCAGCAAATGCCTTCACCTGCTGTGCCATCCTTCTCTGGCTCTACTAGATTTGAATAAGAAAATTAACTTTGACGTTTACAGAACCCTTTACTTCTTTGTGTAGATTCCATTTTCTCTATGGTATCAATTTCTTTTTCCCGGATGGTCTTCATTCTGTTTCCTATAGGGTAAGTTCAATTGCATACATTCCCTCAGTGTTTTCTGAAGACATCTTTACTTTACTTTCACTTTCGTGGGATATTATTGCTGGGTATAAAGACAATAGGTTTGCAACTCTTCTCTTTTAGTGCTAAAATGTTTCTGTATCTCTCTTGGTTACATCATCTCTGATAACCTCTCTGCTGTTTTTATTCTCTTAACATATGTTCTTGTCTTTCTGCCGGTTGCCTTTGGGATGTCCTTTTTTCCTCTGATTTTTCCATTACTTTGTTATGTGGCTTGGAGTATTTGCTTTGTGGTTCCTATGTTTGGCATCAATTGAGCTTCTTGTATCTTTGTATTGACCATTTTAACAAACTTGTAAATGTTTCAGCGACGAACTCATTCTTTATGTAACCCCATCTTTCATTTATTTTTACACCCACAATCCCTTTCTGTCAGAGATTTTTTACGCAGTCCTGGGTAGGTAGGTATTTAAAGTAGGCAAATAAATGAAAGCCTTAATGACAATGACCCAATAGGTTTAAAATAAATTAAAATAAAACGTGTTTTAAAAGAAGTCTTTTAGATACACATATATTTTTTTTTGCCATTGAAAATGAAAGGAAATTTGCAATCCGATGAGACAGTGTGCTTGCTTGTTTTTACATAAAGAACTAAATCAAGGCTGCGTATTTGATACAATAGTATGTAGAGAATTATCAACTGCTTTCTGGGTTGATTGATATTTTAATTTACAATTTCCATTGCTACCAGGTATTATGGTACATGTCTGTGATCCTGTTCCCTGAGACTGAGATCAGAGGACCAAGACTTTAGGGCCAGCCACAGCTACAGTGCTAGTTCTAGACCAACCTTGGCTACATGAGATCCTGTTTCAAAAAAAAAAAAAAAAGAAAGAAAAAAAGAAAGAAAGAAAGAAAGAAAATCAAAACAGGAAGCAATTGCTGGTATTGAGAACACACTTCACATAAATACATAGGAGAGAATGGTGAGATTATATTTCAGACCATTTCAGAAATTGTGGGAAATTCTCTCCTAACCCTGAGCCAAAATTCATGTATTGATTTTGAATGAAAACTAAGCCAGTCACTCAAATAGCAATTTTAAAAATCAAACAAAGACAATGCGATTCAAAGATGGGCTCATTTGATACCTGTTGAGGAGTGGCGGCTGGAAAATAAGAAAAGCCTTTGTCTTCTGTAATTAAGCCAGGATGTTTCTATAAACGCAGAGATCTTTGCACTGTAAAAACTCAGCAGCTCATAGCACAGATCCGTCTGGAATCAGAGTAGAGGGATTGCAGGCACCATTTATTGCTATTGTATATACCAAGACTCACAGTGCGAAGTGCGCGCGCGTGTGTTTTCGGAAGCAAGGCGGAAGCGGGGTCACAGTGCGTCTCTGGCATGTGCTTCAAGAAACCATTCAGACTCACAACATATTGGTTTTCTGCTCGTTCGTTTCTGCTCATTGTGCATTAGAAGGCTTTTACTGTTGCTGAGTTTCCCACACCCTGATGCCACATGGGATGTGACCGGCTGCGTGAGGAGCTGTACTCTATTTAACCCCACTACTTTCTTCCTGGCAGGACAGGACCCTTTCTCGGCCTCTAGAACCCCTGGATGGTCTGTGTTGAAGCTTGGAAAGTTTCCGCAGGCCAGAGGGCACCCGAAGCCCAATTGCTTCACTTTTCTTCCTTAAGGACTTAAGTCCTCAGTCACCTGTTCCATGTCTTACACACTATGGCTTCCGGATCCTCGGGGCTCTTGGGAAGGTAAATCAACCTCATCTTCTTCATTCGGGTTAAGCACTGGACTTGTATTCATTGCTTTCTTATCTGTCTTTTAGGATTTTATTTTTACAATCTTGACTCCCCCACCCCCAACCCTATTCCCACGGTAGTGGAGGAAATGTTCCTACATGAATCCTGTTCTTACATGCTGAGTTCTTTTAATTTATTTAATTTTATTTTATGCACATTGGTGTGAGGGTATCAGATCCCCTGGAGCATGGAGTTACAGACAGTTGTGATCTGGCACGTGGGTGCTGGGAATCGAACCTGGCTCCTGTGGAAGAAAGCCTGTACTCTTACCAGCTGAACTATCTCTCCAGCCCTAATATGCTGAGTTCTTTATCTGTTTCATGCCTCAGTCTTCCATGGGTGCTATTTGCATAGTCGTCATGCCCATTTCTGAAATCCCCCTTCTACCTAACACGGAACTGTGCTTGCCTGTGAAATACCAAGTGATTTCCCCTAATGATCATCTCACTCAATCCAAAACCTATTTATCTTTCTCTCTGAACTACTTTTGAAGGGTCAAGTACTTCACGGTATCAATTCTGAAGTTAGAAATGCAGGCATCAGTGATCAGTTTTAAGGGAAAAAAAATCCTTCCTTTGGGACCATTTGATTTTTGAAAAGAAATATTCTGGGAGCTAGAACATTAATACCAGGATAGCAGGGAGCTTTGGGTCAGTTTTGCTCGATGCTGTGTCATATGCTTCTAAACCAGCAGTGGGCACATGTTTGTTCTTTCATAAGGCTGAGTTGGAGGGATAAGTTCTAGGGGCACAGAATGGGTGAGCAAAACTTTTAAGCCTCAACCCAGTAAAGAACTGTGTGCAGTAGGGCTGGGCAGTGGCAGTACAGGTTTTCCTTCTGGGCCATGTTCTTCAGCAGAGTGGCTCTGCCAGGTGTTGTGGAGCATATCCCTCTGAAGAGACTTGGAAAGACCAGAGTTCTAGAGACATAAGGATTTCTGAGGGGAGGCTCTTTAAGGTTCAGGAAGTAAACATCTGGAAAGTTTCAGGAAGTCCCTGAAACAGATCAGATGACACTAGGTTTCTCCTTTTTAAGGTGATATAAGCAACAAGGACCTCTGAGGAGACCGACACCAGTCAAGCTGCCTAGAAGAGATACTCTGCAACCTGTCCAGTTGTCTGTAAGATGGCAACTTCAGGGCTCTAGCTATCATGAGCCTGTGCCCATGCTGGGATGGCAGCTCCCATATGCTGGCATCCATGCTGGGATAGGCTTTTGGTGATACAACTGTCTTTGAACTTGGTTCTGCTGTGAGTGACCTCTCATCCTCCTGTAAGTAACCTCAATAAACTCATTAGTTTGTCACATTGGACTTCAGTGGTATCCTTGCTTGGGTCTGTTGTCCGTTTCCTACGTGGGATGAGTAGATGTTTGCTCATGTCTCCCTAGAAACACTGTCACACAGCAGCAGGATGGTGCTGGCGTGTGGTCACATAATTTATGATTTAAGTGAGATCATACAAGACAATGGGAGAAACCATGGCTTCTTAGAGGGGAGGGTTGTTTGGGCTTAGCATGGCTAGAGACTGCTTCCCATTGGAGTCCTTCATCTCCTCTATGTCCTTTCTCCAACTCTCTCCTGGGATCGTGTCTAAGGGGAAATTAATGAGGTCATGTGCCCTACCATGTCCAAGTGCTAGTAGCTGCATTTAAGGAGCAGTAATACTTGTCTGATAGGTTACTGCATGGAGCAAATGGTAGAAGTCTGTGCCTCTATTTGGAACTCCCCGCTCCCCAAGTGTGATGGTTAGCATTATTTGTCAACTTGACAGAATTTAGAATTACCTGGGAGAAAGTCCTCTGGGCATGCCTGTGAGGCATTATCTTAATTACCTTAATTGAGGCGGGAGGACTATCCCACTGTGATTGGCACCATTCCCTGGCTGTGATCCTGGACTGTATACTTGAAGAAGGCAAATCGAGCAGTAGGGTACACAGGTTCATGATATCGGATAAGATACAAGCAGCCTCATCAAGCTCCTCCTGCCCTTGATTTGCAAGGGACAGTATCACGAACTGTGAATTAAAATAAATCCATCTTCCCTGAAGTTGTTTCTGCCCAGTCATTTTTCTGTAGTGACAGGGAAGAGCATGAAGGTTCTCAGCTCTGCTAGCCTGAAGATGACCAGGAGGGCAGGCGCCAGCACCTCTTTGCTTTGTTTGCATTTCCTCAGGGCTCCGCGACCTGCTGGTTTTTAACAGAGTCCTGGGGCTTCCCAGAGTCTGTGTTAACTACTCTCATGTGTATAGCCTTTCTCCAGCATGCTTCATTGGATGACTGTTGCACAGCCTCTAACATTTTTGAGTACTTTGACCCCATTTAGTGCCTGCTTTGATGCACTAGCATCTCCCTGCCTCCTCAGCTGAGGGGCTGGAGGAGCCGCTGGTGCCAGGTTCCAGCCATGGCCCTTTGGCTCCTGGAGCCTGGCTGGCAATGGAAGGAAGGAAGGAGGAAGGATGGAGTGGGGAGCTCTTAGGAGACCCTGACTTAATACTTTGACCCAAGCTGCTTTCTTGGGGCGTCTGCCAAGAGTCACGATGGGCTCAAGCTAATTGGCTGAGGAGGCCTGAGTGTGAAGGCAGAAAGAAAGTAAGTGGGCAGCTGTCTAATGAGGCGGACCCTAGAAAGGATGCCGTGAGTTTCGGGCTTGCAAACATCCGAGACTTTGAAAAGAAGGCTGGGCTGTCTGTGGCAAGCAGGAGAAATGAGTGTGCCTCCAGGAGGCAGCTGTATGACCAAGGCCTGAAGAACTAAGTTTGACTATGGCCTGGCACGGTGAGCCAGGGAAGGGGAGGGCCCTTCAGATGTGCTGAAGAGGACCCCATAGGGAGAGTAATCTGAGAGAGAAGGGAACTAGGAGGGAATGAGGGGTTATGAAAAAGAGCGGGAGAAGGCAGAGGAGAGTTATGGGTAGGGGGAGATTTAGCAGAGCCTTGTGAGTTCCAAGGGCCATGAAAAAAAAATATGTCCCAAGGGCAGGCTTGTTTTCTTCAGTGTCATATGTGTTAGCATTGTTTAAGCCTCACCACCTACCCTCCCCAGTTACCTGGCAACAGCCAGGTATGCTCCACCCCAGTTACCTGGGAACAGCAGCCAGGTATGCCTGACACTATAGAAGCGGCTGCTTGCTCACTCCTCTCTTGCTCTTGCTTTCTTGCTCTTACCCTCTTGCCCCTTTGTCCCTTCTCTCCCCATTCCCCTCCCCCTTCTCTCGACGTGCTCATGACTGGTCTCCTTTACTCCTCTATTCCCCTCCTTCTCTACTCTTCTTTACTCTCTCTCTCTTTCTCTGCCCTATTACCATCTTAACTCCCCTCCCCATGCCCTGAATAAACTCTATTCTATACTATACTGTTGTGTGGCTGGCCCCTTAGGGGGGAAGGGCTGCCTCAGCATGGACCCACTGAGGCACCCCCTTTCCCCAGACCTCCGTAGAACATAATCCCCCCTTTGTCTTTTTATAACACAACATTGGTGCCAAAACCAGGGATCCAACCAGGGACCTTTAGACCCTGGACACATCCTCTCTTTATCTTTTTATAAACACATCAATATGTCCCTAAGGTCAGACCTGGGGACTGCTATACATACTAGAGAATGATGCTTATAATAGCAAAGTGGTCCCTTTCTCCACAGCTTGGATCACAGTAGAACACACAACTAATTCAGTTCACCCCCAGAACAGCACATACCCTGCATAGAGCTGGTTGTGCCAGAATGACTGTTAGTTTACAAGCTATAGGATAGGCTAGGGAAGACTGGTCTTCGATAGCGTTATTCGGAGATGGTTAAGTGTTTTTTAGGAAACCACTGCCTTAGTACCTGCCTTTATTCCCATTGCTAAGCCTCTGGCTGCAGAGCCTGCTTTATGCTGCATTTAATAAAGGCAATATGTCCCTGGGAAAATGAGTCTCTGAGATCCCAGCCTGAGCCTTCGAGGAGTTCCAGGAGGTTGAACTGTTGGGGATGTGCCTCTAATTCTACCTCCAAAATTGCAGTGTAAAGCTCCTCAAAGAAGAGACGAAATGAGGATAATCATAATAGTCACTGGAAGGCCCCGTGCTTCTGTACCACTTAGAGGTCAGGAGAAGCTTTCACAGCCATTAACCGCTTGCCCTCAGAGCATCCTCGCCCATCTCAGTGGGTTGTCAGGGAAATCAAAGGTTTCCCCCAGGAAATGAGACTGCAGGCATGCCCCACTTTAAGCAAAACCTGCTGGGATCATTTAGGTACAGAAAGCCTGCCCCACAGAGGAATTTAACGGGGCTATTTGGAATGGTCGGTTCCCCCAGCATGCAAAGCAATAAGAGGCAGTTTACTAGAATGCTTGATTGATTGACACATATCTTGTTTAGGACCAGCTGCAAGCACGTCTCTCGGGTGCTGCTTGCGGTTGTTTGAGTTGGGAGAACTGGGCGATGAGGCCAACACAATCGGAGAGAAGAGAGTTCTGTGTGTGTTCATTCGTTTTCTGATCTTTCTGTTGGACATATAGATGTCAGAAGCTGCCTTACAGGGGCTGGGGAGATCACCCAGTCAGCAAAGTGCTTGCTCCAGAACCGATGTAAAACGCTGGTTGTGGCTGCACGTGAATGCTAGGTGGTGGAGACAGGAGGATTCCTGGAGCTTGTTGGTCAGCCAGTCTAACTGAGTTAGGGACTTCCTGATCAATGAGAGACCCTGTCTCAAAACACAAGTTGGACAAGGTCCTGAATGACACCTACTCTGGAAGGTGAGTGACCCCTGCTCTCCACTTGTATATACATACTTACTCACATACCTGCACATACACAGTCACATGTGCTCAAATACACACAAGCAAGAAATGACTCTATAGACCTAAGATGACCAGTACTGCATAGGAACACCACTCACCAACTAAGATGGCGTCCTCCTCTGACACCTCAGTTGTAGAACTGGTAAAAGAGGCTGTTTTTTTTTTTTTTTTAAACATGCAAACATAGTTCATGGCCATGTTTGCTCTCTGGAGAAAAACTGCCTTCACTGGAGGAGAAAGATGGACACACACACACACATACACAGAGAGAGGGGGGAGGGAGAGGGAGGGGGGAGATGAATACAGAGAGGGGGAGGGAAAGGGAGATGGAGAGGCCCCAGTCCTGGACCTTCTGATACCACTCTGCCTATGAGCTATCTGGCTGCACAATGGTTCAGAAGCTGCATCAGCTTGGGTTTTCTTCACTTGCCATCCAAAGCATTGCTGGTGCAAGATGCACAGGCATTTGCAAAGGTGGTTCAATATGTGTATTTAGAGCTGGGCTGCAAAGAAACAGCTACAATTGGAAATACACAAATGCTGACCCAAGGGAGACCAGTTAAATCAATACTGGGATGCATCTGCTTTGGTTTGAATCTGAAACAACCTATGCAGGCCCATGCTTTGAATCCTGGATTCCTACCTGTTGGCACTATTCTGGGGAGCTGGGGAACCTTTGGGAGGTGGGGGTCTGGCTGCCAGAAGTGGGTGGGCGTGTTTTTCTGATTATGCCTGCCTCTGGCTCCCACTCCTTTTTCTGCTGGCTGGCCAACCAGGATGTGGGCAGGCTCCACCACATGGTTCCGTCCACCTGGCTTTCTTACTACAATGTGCTAAAGTATTACACTCAGTGAACCAAAATGAATCTTTCCCCCATTAAGTTGTTTCTGTTAGATACTGGGTTATAGTGGCAGTAAAGTAGTTTGTACAGGAATCCATTTGTCTCAGTCAGGGTTTCTATTCCTGCACAAACATCATGACCAAGAAGCAAGTGGGGAGGAAAGGGTTTATTCACCTTACACTTCTACACTGCTGTTCATCACCAAAGGAAGTCAGGACTGGGACTCAAACAGGTCAGAAAGCAGGAGCTGATGCAGAGGCCATGGAGTGATGTTACTTACTAGCTTGCTTCCCCTGGTTCACTCAGTTTGCTCTCTTACAGAACCTAAGACCACCAGCCCAGGACGGTACCACCCACGATGGACTGGGTCCTCCCACGCTTGATGCCTTACATCTGGATCTCATGGAGGCATTTCTCAAGGGAGGCTCCTTTCTCTGTGATAACTCCAGCTTGTGTCAGGTTGACACACAAAACCAGCCAGTACACCAACCAAAAATATATGATACAGCTCTCGGAAGAAGTCTTGATTTCTCTTCTGCTAAGGAGCTCCAGGTTTTCTGAGTTGTTCTTGAAATGCTTGTGTCAGGACCAGTCAGGTGGCTCTGGGGTGGATGGAACATGGAGCAGCATACTAACCATTTTTCTCATTGTTATAACAAGATACCAGCAAAAGCGACTTAAGGAGGGTTTGTGTTACCTCATAGCATGAGTGCCGTTTATCATGGCTAGGAAGCCAGTAAGAGCATCTGGTTACATTGTATCTGCAGTCAGGCGGGCAGACCCTGAGGAATCCTAGGGCTCAACTGACTCTTTTCCTTTTATTCAATCCAAGACCCCAACTCCTGGAGTGGTGACTTCCACATTTAAGGTGAGTCTTCCTGCCTCAACTGACTCTAAAAACTCAGATGAGACATCATAGATGAGTACGGGGCTCTTCGATGGAGTACTATGCAGCAATAAAAAAGTATGAACTACTGACACAGCAACATGCTGAGTAGAGCGTCATGCTAGACAACGAAAAAGGTGGTGTCAAATACTGTATACGGCATGGTTCTGTTCATAGAACTTCCTTCTTTCCTTTGCTCTTCCTTCCTTCTTTCCTTCCTTCCTTCCTTCCTTCCTTCCTTCCTTCCTTCCTTCCTTCCATGTCTTCTTTCCCTCCTGATCTCTCCCTTCCTCTCCCCCTCCACTCCTTCCTTCTTTCCCTTTTCCTCCTTTCTCTTTTTCTTTGAGACAGGGTCTGGCTATGTAGCCCAGGCTACCCTGGACCTTGTTATTCTCCTTTAGTTTCGTCTAGAGTTCTGGGCCTGCCTGCATACATAACAGCTTTTAAGGGACTTAGATGTGGCAGTAGAGAACACACTCAAGGTGGCCAGGGCTTAGGGTTCAGAGAAAGGTGTGGCTATGGATGAGTGGCAAGTAGGACGTCCTTCCTGGTGACCAGACTATTTTGAATCCTGTTTGAGGTGGTAGCTACAGCAGCCTACACATGCAACAGATCTTGATGGAGCCAATTACTAACTGATGCCCAAATTTATGCAAATAAACTCTGGTCAAGTGGGGTTCACTGTGCATGGCATTCTCCCGTGTCAGTCCCTGACTTCTGTCGTCATGCTGTACTGTTTTAAAGGGACTACAGTGAATACCCTGTGTATATGGGAATTCTCTGTGCATTTGGGTAACCTCACGAGCTAAAAATTGGTTTTAAAAAGGAGAATGATGTATTTAATGTCTTTCTCCATTCTTCCCTCCCTCCCTCATTCACTTCTTCCTTCCTTCCTTCATTCATTCTTTCCTCTTTCTAGAAGTGTAAGGCATACAAAGTACTCAGAGCTCTATATCCAGAAATGTTTGCTTTCTTTCCACATCTCTCCAGATCATGTCTTGAGCCTGAAAGGAATCCCGCACCTGTCACCAACCCCCAAAGCCTGTGTCGTCAACTTCTGCTTTTTCCTGCCTCAGTTTCCACATGTTTCCTTCTCTGCTTCCAGCTGTGAGAAGGGAGGAGAAAAGGAGGTCAGACAACACTCAATCCCAAATGTGTTGCTTTTTTATCTAGACAGTGGCCCAAACCTCACTGCCTGGAGAGTCTCTCTGTTCTAGGAGGGGGAAGCCACAACCATAACTGGTTCAGGTTCTGAGCTGGGCCTCAGCATGCTCCACCACTGTGGCTGAAGAACAAACACAACCACCGCATGGCCTGTGGCTAGAATATGTTTCAGTAGAGTAAATTAACTTCCCATTTGGAATGGTGTTTTCTGCTTCCAATTAAATGAATAGCCTCAGAGCATCTTGGGGGAGAGTACATAGCAGGCTGTGGGGGCTCCCAGGCCTCTTGAAGTGAGATTGCCACAGTCCTCTCCCAGGATGGAGGGTGCTGAGGGCTAGAGTCCCAGCATGCAGGTGAGCTCTGAGAGTGAGGGAGAAGTGAGAGATGAGCTAGTTTGGGCCCTGGTAGAAAAGCCAGGAGCATCTACCTCTCATAACTCTGACTTGGGCTCAGTTCAGCTGTGCCTCAGGGTTTGAACTCATGAATTTTCTTCTGGGCTCTGTTTTCCTCTAGTCAGTGGCTGCTAGTCTCTGAATCTCTTCTAAGTTTAACCCTCTATGGCTTTGAACCCCCTTTCAGCACCTGGAAACATGGTAAGGGCATGGATGGATAGTGAATGCTCTTTATTGTTTGAGGTAGGGTTTCTGTATTTCAGGTTGGCCTTGGACTCACTGTGTAACCCAGATTTGCCTTGGTTTACCATACCTCTTCTACCTCAGCCTCCTCAGCCAGGATCACAGCTGTACACCAACACATCAGTCAACGTCCAACCCAAACATTTCCCTCCCTCACACCGAATCATAATTTTGGCTGAGCCAATTGGTGTAGAAGGAAGAGACCGAACAAAGGTTGGGTAAGGGTGGGGATTGAACTATATATAACATTCCTTCAACAAACATGACCAAAACTTCCTGCTTTGTTGTAGGACTTTTCTTAGTTGCTTCTTGTATAGGGCATATACCCCATGCCTGTCAAGGAACTCAACATTTATGGAGGACAGATGAGAAGATGAGGGGAATGCTGAAAAGCATCATGGGAGTGAGATTCTCCCCGGGGAATATCTCTTCAGAGAATGTATTTTCAGAGAATATCTCACTGGAGAATGTATTTTCAGGGCATGTCTCCTCAGAGACTGTCTCCTCAAAGTTCTCCTCAGAGTCCCAAGCATGTCTTTCACCTAAGGGAGAAATCAGTCTGATTTCTGAGGTAGAAGTTTCAAAAATGTCCTATATTGAATGTACTTTGTTTAGCCACATAAGGTTTGTAAAACATTATCAGTTCCAATTACAGAAATGAGAGGTTTGTCTCAAACACCTGGGACTCTGATCCTGAAGATATCAGGATCACATTTTACTACAGTGTCTGGCTCTGTGAGCACACACGGGGGAGAGGGGGATGGCTTTCCCAGTTCTGCATTCTGACATCCCGATTGTGGCCCTCACCTGAGAGTCCCAGAGTCTGGCTGCTGTTCTAATGTCACATACAGGGTCTCCAGCAGGTTTAGAGGGGCCCACTCTTGGCTAGGAGGGGGAGGTCCATCTCAGTCTCCATTCTAGGAAGCCATGGTGTGTTCGAGTTCCTCAAATGAATGCAGAGGTATGAAGAGTCCCTTCCGATCTTCACAGGTGTACCTTCCAATTCAAATAGTTTTCCTTTTCCTATTTGCTCATCTGAAAAGTCCCCCAGATCCTCCTGCTTATTAACAAGCTGCACAGCAGGCTGTGCTTAAAGTTCAGAGCGCCATAGGATACAGAGCCGTAATTAATCTCAGTCCCTCAGTTCTAGAACACGAAGAGCAATTATAATTTACTGTCGGAAAACCAATTTGGAGAAGCGGTGGTTTTCATGCCCCTGATCAGAGTGCCACGAAATGCCACTTCCTGTCCCTGTGCCTCCTGCCAGGAGAGCAAGACCTTTAGTTGCTACAAGTCTGGGGGAGGGGTAGTGTCAGGACACATTAGACAGGAACCTGGGTGAGCTACCAGGCCCACAGTGCCTCTTGCTATCCTATCCAACCTGGGCACACAGCTGGCTTGGGTCCCTTCTTCCTCCCAGCACTGCGGTGTGGTTCCAAGGCAGATAACAGGGACATTCTTGATTCTCTGCCCTCCCTCCTTCTCTGTTACTGTCCCAACATTCCAGGCCACCCTCAAGCTTCTACTTTCCCGGAACTTTCCATTTATCTCGTATTTTCTCTTTGCTCAAGGTCAAATTGTCATTATATCAAAAAGAACCCGAGGACATCCTCATGCCTTACCAGATGAATCTCTATTTTGTCACCATGGCTGACGTGCAGGGCCAGCAAGCAGCCCACGTGGCAGAGAACAGCTCTGACTTCCAGGGTTTATGGTATTGTCTGCCTTCCTGCCCAGTCTAAGCCATATTCTACTTATCTGCTGGCCTCAGAACTCAGAATCAGACCCTAAGCAGAATGGGCTACATGTACTGGTACCGTGCGTGCGTGGTGCGTGCAGTCGTGGTGTCGTGCGTGTGTGCGTGTGGTGCGTCGTGAATGCGTCGTGCGTGATGCGTCGTGGTGTGAAAGTGCGTGGTGCGTCGTGGTCGTCGTGGTGCGTGGTACGTGCGTGGTGCGTCGCGTGGTCAGGGCGTGGAGGAAAGTCTTGCGGCGTGGTGCGTCATGGGCATGTATGTACTGGTCCTCCCTCCCTACTCCCCCTCCCTTCCTTCCTTGGATCAGAGCCTGTGCTAATATTGGGGACATTGAAATGACTATATCTAGACTGAATATGTAGCTCAGAGTGTCTGTGTAGCATGTATGAGGTCAAAGGTACAAGATCCAATGTCACAATAAGGACAATAAAATGGGCATAGCCTTGCCTACCGCACGGTGTTGTGAAAGAGGACCCAAAGCTTGCTGAGAGTGTGATGGGGGTAGCAGGAGCATGGGGGTGGAGTCAGTGATCCTAGGGCAAGGGCCTGGATTCCTGGGTTCTGATCCCTAGCTCTCAGATGGTTCTAACTGGCCCCCTCTCCCCCACGGAGGGAGGAACCGTATTCTGGAGCTCACTAAAAGGCCATCACCTGAACAGTACTTCAGATGAGGGATTCTGTATTTGGAATCCACCTATTTTCCAGGCAAGCAAGGTTCCAGAGGGCAGGTGGAGGACCGTGGGGTTCACAGTGCTTGTGTGGTAGGAGTGACAGAGAGGAAACAGCTAGGAGGAGATGCTCAGAGTTCAAGGGGTCTGTGGGAGGGAGGAATAAAAAGCAGTTTCCAAGGGCCACAGAAGAGGTCACAGCTAAGCTACTTCCAGGAGTTTGGTAGACAATAGAACTCAGGGCAGGAAGCAGGAAGCAGCTATGGGGAGAGAGAGGCCAGTGGAGGCAACCCTAAGAGGCTGTTCTCAGCTAAAGAAAAAGCCTGGCCCCTCAGGGCACAATTAGTATCCCTTTGTCCCCTACTGTGCAGAGGGTTACATGGTACTAGGGACAAAGTTCTGTCTTGAGTTCCTCAGCTCTGCCACCAGTTTGGTACTCACAAGTGACTCGGACTCTGTGCCTCAGGTGACTTGTGTACCTGCCAGGGTCCAGATCAGGTGTCTGGACCACGACTGATGGATCACAGTACCAAACCTGAGGACTTGAACATCAGGAAAGACGCTTGGTGGGAATGATGCTGTTGACGACTGGGAGCCTACGGGATCCTGGACCCTTGATCAAAATAAAAAGATCTCAGGATCATTTTATGTGGAGGACCAAATTCACTCCCATTTTACAGAAAAGACGAGTAAGGTTGGGAGAAGCCAGGCAATCTGTCCAAGGCCACACAGCAGGCAAGTGGCTGAGCTGGGTTCTCAACCTGAGCAGTGTGGCCTCCAAATTCTTGTGCTTTCTTTTCTGCATGGGGACAGTCTCCCTACAACACCTTCCAGGTTCTGTTTGTCTGAAGTCTGCGTTGGCAGACCCAGAGCAGGTACTCCGACAGCATGTACCCTGGTCCCACTCCAGGTAGACTCTCCTTCCTCCTGGGTACACTGGAGCTCTGGTATCTAACACCCAGGCTTTGATCCTCCCTCCCTCCCTCCCTCAGTGGGCAGAATGTGGCCAGGAGCTTGGAGACCCCAATCAGTACAGACAGCGATGTCCAAGCCACATTGATTGGCAGATGGAAATTTGCATACATAATGTAATTTGGCCCAATTGAATTGTCGATGAAACGAGTCACTTGACAAGCGGCAAGCACTCTGCCGGGTGACTGGGAAGACGAGAGGCTCTTGAGATGCCCGGAGCGCAAACACTTTTGTTTTTGAAGGAGATGGCCATTTCCCAATTCCACATTCTAGCAGCCTCCACACTCCCTGCTCCCATCCCCCGCCCCCCACCCCAGGTCACAGCTGGAAGCTGTTGAGACGAAGAACTTATGGGTAATTAGCGTCCCAGGCAGCACAGTGAACACGCTCAGGGTACAGGTGGAGCAGCTGGCGTGTCAAGACGTCTTCCTGTGTCGGACAGGTGACTGGAAGCCAACGGCTAGGTTTTGAGTCTGAGTGGTAGAACCCCACACTTATATCCAGTCAGGAAGATGTGCTCTGGACAATGAGGAGAGCAACTGGTTCCTTTAGGACAACCTGAGTCTGCATTCTAGCCCATGGACCTGCTTCTTGACTATGTGAACTTGAGAACCTGGGTCTGTCTCTCTCTGCCTCAGTTTCCCCCTTCATAAGACGGAGAGAATGCTCTGCTGTCATTTCCGGACTTTTCCAAGTACCGACTCCTCACTGCCCCAGAGCGTTTGCACAGTTTGCAGAAGAGTTTTCGAATGATGTAGCTACATGACACCCACTGCACCCAAGTCTACCATCCTAGGGACATCATTTGGGTGTTCTTTGACGGTAAGGACTGCAGGATGAATCTGTCTCTGTGGTGCTGGGCTACAGAAGGTGATGCCAGTTCACATCCTTCTTGCTCTCAGGCTGGTGGTTCCCAGGCTCCTGGGTTATCTATTGGCAGCTGGCACTAAGAGCTGGGGCACATCCATAATGCATGGCCGCATGCTCACAGAGGGGGACACCAGCCTTCTTCATGTGCTGGTCCCACTGTTGGTGGCAGGGTGGCTGTGTGAGGTCCTTGGGGTCCCCCCACCCTCCCTACCTCTCAGATCTCTGGATGTAAGCTGCAGCATCCTGCCAGGTTTGGCCTTAACTATGCGGATCTCAGGTATATCCCTCACATCCTCCAGGGTCCCCAGACAGAAAAATATTGTACACAGTGGGCTCCAGGGAATGCATCCATAACCTTGTTTGGAATCTAAAGCCGCTGTTCCCCACACTTGATTCTGTAGGCAACACAAGGAGCCTTTCTGGGACCCTAATTCAAGATGGAGGAAGCCAAGGGCAGGGAATAGAGCCCTATGATACTGTACCAGATACTTTTGTCTAAAGTACTACAAGACAATATTCTGCAGATTTCCGGTACTTTGAAGTCTAATTGGATAATAAATTGTGGGTAAATATGTGGTCTCAGAGCTCATAACACACAGCCACTTCCAGAAAAAGGTGTGGGGAAAGTGTGTCAGGAAATCTTTGGAACTTGTGGGTTTTCTTCTTCTCTGGCGTGGTGGGTTTTTTTGTGGAGCTCTCCTGGGGAAGCTCACAGCTCTGTGCAGGCTGAGTCCATGCAGCTGTGAAATAGAGACCCATGCTCAGAAGTGTGTTTGGGGGAGAGATGTTAAGAATGGAACAGGTTGGGCAGTATCTCAAGTCATCCTGAGGGCAGATCTCTATAGCAAGAAAAAAAAAACCTTGAAAATAAGCACTTCCACATCTCTGCCCCTGACCAGCTGCCTTGTCTCCTGTCTCTCATGCCTTCACTTCTGTAATGGACCCCCACCCCCACCAGACTGACAGAGATGAATACAGAGACATTCTGTCGCAGCCACGAGGAACGTAACTAAACCCTAACTGGATCGAGAGGCCTGGACTGGGAATGGCCTGCTCTGCTCCCTATTATGGCTGCCTGTCCCACTCTCTACCCAGAACATAATCTGTAGGGGCTTCTGGGAATCAAGAAAATCCCTCTCCACCCCCATGTCCCTGTGGCTCTGAGGAATGTTCTGGTCTCTGTGAGCTCAGTCCTTCTCAATGATCTTGAGGGAGTTGGGGAGGCCTGCAATTAGAGGCACCAAGTTTTGCCACCCCCACCTGAAGCCTGTCAGGAATTCGGGAGGGGCGGGGCGGGTGGCAAAAGAGCCCAGTGGAGCCTCTGCTGAGGCAACATGTTGAATTACTTTGCAAACATCTGGGGTCCACCCACACCGGGTACACATCTTGTCCCCAGCACCATTTCCCTGCGTGCGGGGGCCCACATGTCCCTCGGCCAGCCTGAGTGGGCTGCACGTGCAGCCAGCTCACGCTTACGCTGTTCGCTAATATTCCTTTGATGTCACTGAGCCCCCTAAGCCTGCTGCTGCCGTCCCTTTGAAGCAGGACATCGTGTTTTGCCAAAAGTCAATGAAACGCCTTAGTAGAACAGAACGGTTTAATTCCTGCCTCCAATACAGGGCCGAGAAGGTTCAAGCAGGCTCCTGCCCACGCCTGAAAAATATCCCAAATGGCCTGCAAGAGGCCACCTCAGAGGCCTTCTGGTCTGGCTGCTGGCCTTGGAGCTGGCCTTTGTACAGAAGCTCTGTTCTCCTCCATTGGATGACACACTCCACTGCCTGCCCTTCCTCTTACCCTTGGCCTCTTTCTGTACTCGGGAGCTGTCTCTCACCTTGACCTGATGTTTCCTTCACATAGAGCTGGCATTGCCCTTTGTTGTATCCACAGCTTCCTCTCACCTCCCACTGTCCTGTGCAGGGATTGGCTAGCCCACCGAGGGTTTGAGAGCATTGGCTCAGCCTTGACAGCTTGCAGCAGCCTTTCTCTCACACATTCAGGGAACACTCACAAGGGACTCTGGAGCCCTCTGGTCCCATTGGTGCCTACAGGGTCATCTTTTTAAGGTGCCAACTCTCATGCTAGCCAGAGCCCCTGTAGCTGGCCACTCTACTACAGCTATGGCTTCAGAGCCATGGGAGGCCTCCTGCCCCTGGCTGATATGTGGGAGTGGATTTGTAATACAGCAACGTCTTATTCAACAGGGATGAGAAACAAGTCGCCACTGGGGTCCTCTTGATACTGGGGTCCATTGTACTGGGCTAGGCCAGTTCTACTAAGCACAACCTCTTTGGAGTGAGAGAGGTCTAAAGAGAAATGCTGCAAACTATTCTTGGACTCCAGCCCTCGTCCACAGTTTGGGCCAGAGCTTTCATATCCCAAAGCCCCGCAGTGTCCCTTTCCCGTTCCTTGTCTGCCTTTCTCTGACTCCGAGGCACCTGGCCTAGGGAGGAGAATTCTACAGCGCAACTCTTTGTGCTTGGTGAATTACTCATTCATTATTTCCTTCACCCTATGGAACTTTGTTGATCTCCCACTGAATGCTGGAAGAGGGACGAACAAGCCTCATATCATCAGTACCATGAGAGTCCCCCAACCACACCACAGCTCTTTCTGAAAACTGGATCTACCAGTCAAAATTTCAGCTCCAACCTTTGCATGGCTGTCCTTCCTCTGGGACTGCTTTCTTTCCAAAGCCTTGCATGGTTGCCTTTTTCTCTCCAGTGCCTGGCTAGGGTTGGACTTGCCTGGGGGGCAGAAAGAGCTAAAGTCAATAGTCTCCAGGTTCCACTTTGGGAGATCCCAGGGCTTGGCTCACAGTTTGTGCTCAGGCATTTAAAATCAAGTTTATTTACTTCTGAGTTGCAATGATTTAATCAATGCCTGACTAGAACTTTAAGAGATGAATGAACCAAATGCACACATGTGCCCAGACAGCTGGTCAGTGTGCACCCACTGCTCACACTCTAGCTTTCAGGGTCCTGGGACACCCCCATGTCCACGCACCTTGCACACTGACACCAAGAACAGTGAGAGAATAATAAGTGATCCAAGGAGGTGCCTGGTCTCAGATCCTAGCTCTACCATTCTAGGCTGAGATCTCGGGAAATTTGCTTAACCTGCCCGAGTCCCATTTGCAAACAGGATATAAAAATAGCATGTACAATCCCAGTTGCAAAAGGGAAGGGTGTAGGACGCTACATGGCACCCGACACAGGGAAGGCTATTGCCGCACCCTTTCCACATGCAGGCTCACACAACACCAGGCAAAGCAAGGCAATAGATCATGCCACTGAGAACTGGCAAGGCAGGGGACAGGGAGGGTCACCGTCAGACTGATGTGAAAGGAATTGGAGCTTGTGCTGTGTGATGACTTAGTTTTTGGTGACAGGGTTCAGCGTGTGGTCTGCTGGGGCTGGCAGGGCACAGAAGAGGTTTCATCTGCCTGAAGACGTGGCTGGGGGCCAACGGCAGCCCCTCATCCTCCTGTCAGGCTGCTGCAGAATAGAAACTGGCTGGCTTTTTGTCTATGCCGAGTGGCCTTTTCTATGAAGAGATAACGAAGGACAATTAATCTAGCAATTGGGAGCAACCTTTGATGCTCCAGTAATTTCTCTGCCTTATAATTATGGGACAATCAGGGTTTTGCAAGCTCCCAATTAAATCACAGTCAGACCCAGTGACTGTCAGAAAGTGGACACTGTAGCCAGAGGCCAAGGGGGACCCAAGGAAGGTGATAACCTGTGACCCCAAGGAAACACAGTGTGGGTAGGGCAGGAAGAAGATCCTCAGCTGGAGAAAGAGGCTCCCTTGAGTGGCAGCTCTGAGGCTTGCAGAAAGCACTGTGGGTGGAAGAGTGTTTGGCCCAAGGTCTGGCCTGGTGCTGGCATGCTCCTTGAAGGAACAGGCTCTTGGCACGGCTATTTGCCCGGCTTGGCACATCCTAGGCCAGCAGCCTGCCCCAAGCTCCATCTGGGAGTGCCTGTCATTTGGGCTGATTCCTTGTCTGCTCTGTCTCTGTGTCACCAAGAGCCACAGGCCAGGTCTAGCTCTTCTGATCTCTGCTGTGGTGAGAGATCAGCCTCTTTCAATACCACCCACACTCTGGCTCCTGCTTAACACTGAAGAGAGAGAGAAGTAAGAGCACTCTTGGCAAGGCATCCCTAGTTTGGACTCCTATCAGCAAGGGCCTTGTGAGCCTGTGCAGGGTACATGCTGCATATATATATATATATATATATATATATATATAATATATGTATATATGTATGTATATATGTATATATATGTATGTATATATGTATATATATATGTATATATGTATATGTATGTATCAGGGAGGCTGTGCTGGGTCTTTCAACATTCTGCCTCTGCCCTGAGATCACTATTCATTTGAGGAACTCCCTTGGTGTCTCCTCATCCTCAATATTGCCTCCATTTGTGGGGTTCTGCAGCTTCCAAAACAACCTTCGACAGACCCACAGCTGTTCTGACCAGGCATGGCTGTGCTCTTGAAGGAGGAGGGGACAGTGGAATGGGAAGTCACATCTCCTTGCCACAGTCTCCTTCATTCAGTCTCATGGACAGAGACCAAACTCACATCTGCTCACTACACAGCTGTGGCCTGGACCCCAGCCACTCCGTCCCCAGCTCTGGTGGGAAATGAATGGTTGAGAGCTAGAGTCTCAAGGTGCAGATATCTTACTCTAGGGTAAGCTGGGTGACTGCCCCATCCAGCTGCTTCTGCTTTTCAACACCACGGCCTCTAGGTACTGGATAGTTCTGTGATAACCATTGGGCAGTCTGGAGTACCTGGCTGTGCCTGGTGCCTGGCCTTTCTTTTCAGGCTCTTGGCAGCCCCCATTGACCAATCCCATTTTTATGTCTGAAAACCAGGAAGGTTCACTCCTCTGGAGAGCTTATGCACCTGCATCCTTCTGATTTTGGGATCCTCCCACATAAACTCTGCAGACAGGTCAGAAACAACGAGAAAAGTCCATCTGACTAGCTCAGATTCTCATGATGCCCCGACATGTGGACCTGGTTTGTGCCATGCATGGCCTTGCAGGGTAGGTGACTATGCCAGTTCAGCAGAGTGAGTACACGGGAGGCCATCTCTCATCTTTCCTTTATGAACGGAGAAGCTGAGGCCCAGGAAAACAGATCCACAAGCACAAGGTCACTTTTGCAAACAGAGTTTTGGATGTTTGGGTAAGAATGGCAGGAGACAAAGTGGCCCGGAGTAGATGAACCAGTGGATGTGGACTGACTGTGACCAGCCACCCCCCATAGTGACGTGAAGAGGGGGCAGTACTGGGTGATTTCTTACCTGTAGTTTTGAGTTTGTTTCTGTAGCTTCCTGTGGGAGTTAGTGGTGAGCGACAACTATCCCCAGGAAGTTGGAAACTTCCTGTCATTGACGGAGAGCGACTGTGGGGTGGAGTGCAGGTTAGAGGCTCAGGAAGTGGCCTGAAAATGGGTACCCCTGAGCAACCAGGATGGACAGGTTTCCTGGAAACACTGTGTGCACTAAAAGCAGACTTTCTCACTCTGTCCTGTCTACATCACTCCACTCATATGTTGGCATGGCAAGGTATGCTCATAGATGCAATAGTGGCCATAACCAACCTTTTCTGATTGGATTTAAGGCCCATTCTACAGGGAGACATACATGCCTGGTACTGTAATTCTGTCCAAGAACCCATGGTTGGGGAGCTCACATGTAGTTCTATTTTTGCTAAATGAACAACATACTAATAAACTGTCCTCTAAAAATACCTCATCTCTATGCCCATAGATGAGGTCAGCACTCAACTTTTATCAGAGAAGTTTCTTTGTACAGTGAACGGTGGTTAGAACAGAATCTCAATAACGGATCAAAGTGCAGAGAATAAGTCTATGGAGTACTCAACTACAAATGCCACCCGTAATTCATGGTCAGAGGCCATCTTGGAAGAGGATGTGGAAAGATTCTAAAGGGTTGGAGAGAAACAGAACAGTGTCATAGACGTGTGTGTGTGTGTGTGTGTGTGTGTGTGTGTGTGTGTGTGTGTGTGTGTGTCTACATATGATCAAAATACAATGCATGGAATTCTAAGAAGTTGATAAAATACCATATTAAAATTATCTAGATATGAAGAAAAAAGAATACAACCATACAGTTTATTGATTTCTTTTTCTTTCGAAGAGAGTACAGTTGAGTAAATGTTTCCAAAGGTGTGTGAGCCTAGTGCAAAGCTGAGCAGGTCGTACTGCTTATGATCCACATGACTGTGGTGACCCCTTTTCATTGCCTGCAGGAGACCCCCACGCCCAACCCATTGCTCAAACCTCTTCACGTGTTAGCTGCCCATCTCCTCACCACTATCTGCTCTTACCAAGTCTTCTGCCCCCGCTCCCTCTGTCCCCTTGACTTGGTCTCATCTCTTTGTTTCCAACCTCTGCCTGGTGTCTCTTTCCTCTCTTAATAAGAAAGTGCCTTGTGAGCTGGTTATGTAATGTCATCTGTGATTCCAGCACTTGGAAGGTGGAGGCAGGAGGATCAGAATGTCGAGGTTATCCTGGGCTACATAACAAGTGTAAGGCCATCGGAATCATGTCTCAAAAAACAAACAAAAACTTTGAATAAAAAATGTTTTTATCGGTGTCATAGTTAGGGTTTCTACTGCTGTGAAGAGACACCATGAACAAGGCAACTCTTATAAAGGACAGCATTTAATTGGGGTTGGCTTACTGGTTCTGAGGTTCAGTTCATTATCATCATGGTGGGAAGCATGGCATGGCACAGGGGGAGCTGAGAGCTCCACATTTTTCATCTGACCGCAAGCAGGAGAAGACTGGCTTCCAGGCAGCTAGGACAAGGTTTTAAAGCCTGCACCCACAGTGACACACTTCCTCCAACAAGGCCACACCTCCTAATAGTGCTACTGGGCCAAGTGTATTTAAAACATGACAACCTGTAAAGTCATTTTTCTTAAACCTCACTCAAGAACTTTAGAAGTGAGCAGAGTTCACTGACAGTGTCAAGGTCCGGCCTTTCTTTTCTATTCTAGCATCCTCAGATATCTGGCAAGTTTGTCCTCAAAATTATTACTTCAGGATCTCAAGATAGCTTTTGCAGCCCCAAGCAAGCCATTAGCATTGTGTTCAAAGCATGAAGGAGAAGCTCAGTTAGTGGGTTATTCAGAAGAATTAACATTCTGAGTATTTCGTTGGCCAGAACAGAGCATGTGGCCACTTCTTGCTATAAGTCAAGGAAACCAAATACCAGTCCCAAATAAATAAGAGCAAACCAAACACACCTGGTTTGATCAGGAAAAAAAGGAAAATGGCTTTCACTGAGGCATGTTTTGGTAACTACTTTGACATACTACAAACAGAAATTAAATTCTGTCCCTAATCTTGCCACATTCAAATGGCTGATTCTACCAAAGTCACCAACTCATTGTACATATTGTTTACTTCCTCTTTGCTGTGACAAAATTGCTGACAGAAATCACTGTAAGGAGGAAGGATTTTTTTCTTCATGGTTTCATAAGAATCAGTTCATCAAGTCAGGTAACGTGTTGCCATGGGTGTGGAGTCAGTCCACAGTGGCAGGGGACTGCTGCCCTAGCCCCTCACATCTTGATGGAGCAAGAAGCCATGCTGTAGACCCATCAGAGGTGGACTATGCCTGCTGACTAGGTCTCATGTCCCAAAGGTTTCATAATAGAAATGCCACACGTAATTCATGGTCAGAGAAATAGAGCTACTAGCTGGGGGGCAGATGCAGACTGTGTGTGTGTGTGTGTGTGTGTGTGTGTGTGTGTGTGTGTGTGTGTCTGTGTGTGTGTGTTGGAGTCATTTTACTTTACATCTGTAGCAGTCTGAACCTGGCCTCTACTGGCTCACATCATCATGCGCAATGCATCCAATCTTAACTATTCCAACACTGTCCAAAAGTCCAAAGACTCAAGTCAGTCTCTTAGCTCTGAGTCCTTGTAAAATTAACCAAAGAAAACCAACAAAAGGCCCAACTTTCATGTTAATACCCAATGGTGTGCAAAAGCCCCAACTATACTACCCAATGTTAATACCCAATGGCATGGAGTAGACATTCCCATTCTATAAGGAAGGAATGGGAAGGGTGGGGTAGACTAAAGCAAGACCAAATCCCTGAGGGAAAACACTAAAACCCATCACACTATCAAGTGTGAGGTTTGCTTTTCTCTTAGCAATTTATGAGATCCTTACTTGCATGGGCTGGCTGGCACTCAGAGTATGATTATTTTTCCTGGTTAATCTCTACTCTCTCTGTGCAGGGTGAGATGCTCCATGTTAATGTAATCAGCATGCTGGTCATCTTGACGGCATCCGAATGCTGTATCTTACTCAAAAGGGCATCCTTCATGCCAAAATTTTAAACATTCTCTTGCATTTTCTGATGGTTCTGTTATGACTTAAGTCCCTTCTTTCAAATCAGATGTAGACTTAACAGCAGAAAGACAAGAGACTCTCCTTATCTTTCTAGATGGCTATTTCCTTATCTTTCTAGATGGCTATCTTGCCTCACATCACCCAGTGATGTCTTTTTCTCCTTATAATTCAAACATCATCCTAAATATATGTGAATTTTCAGAAACTTCCTTGCCCCTGGTTTCCAGATTTGCAAAAGTGAGAATGACTTGGGATCACCCCAAAGGCTTGTGACATAATTATAAGCCTACAGAGCTGTGTATGATACTCGTTGGGTGCTCAAAAATGCTAGCCATCATTTCTACTAACTCATCCAGATGTATTTGACCTGTTTGACCTATTTGTGGACATCACATTTCATGCTTTAGTAAACAAGCCTAACCTGCAAATTAGAGAAGGAAAAGGACCTATCAAGGATTGTATCTACTCACAATTCCCTATTGTTCCTTTAATATTACACCTCATTCTTTCCCTTATTTGATCGCATTGGTTAGTAGGGCTAACACAATGTTTAATGATATTTATCACAAAGAGCATTGTGGGAGAATGCTGTACAGCAGCCCAGATTCTCACTGTGTCTTTAGGGTACCCAGGAAGGGGGTAGAGGTGCAGCCAAGGTGGCAGTAGAGTCATGGAGGCTGCTCTGTTCTCAAGGAATTCTGGTTCCTCAGGACCATCATCACCATCAGCTCCATGGAGTCAGATTTCAGGAAGCATCTGCTCTCTCAATCGCCCTCACTTGAGTCTCATGTGGGTCACCTGGTTTGTAGAGCTGCTGCCCCAAGGCTATGCTAGCTAGCTTTACTGTTTTGTTTGGAGGTGACCAAAGCATTCCTAACATGGTGAGTATCCAATGGACACTAGGTGACCCCAAACATGACAAATGTCTAGTATAAACCCTGTCTATTCAGAGAAATGACGTTCAAGGTGGTGAGATGACACCTTTAATATCTAATTACAGGTGGGTTTATTTTTCCAGTGATTTCTTATCTCTTCTTAGATACAGGCTTAGTTGGCTGGGTTAAAAACTTCTGTTTTTATTTTTGGATAGCACCAATATAGATTAATGTAGAGAGAAGTAGAGTCTGCCAAACATGGCTTCCCCCACCCCAAAATGTCAAGTATCTTTTTGGTTGTTTTAGTCTTGATTTATGTTCTTTAGAAGATTTAGACACATTTCCCTCCATAGATAAGTTTGCATCCAATATAGGATAGATTTCTAGATGTTTTATCTTTTTTCATTTAAATGAGTTTTTCTCTTTTTGAATTGGCTATTGTTGTATGTGAGAAAGCCACTAACTTTTTTGATATAAATTAATTCATACTAAAACTCTTTTAGTTAAGTCAGGGTTGTGGCACACGCCTTTAATCCCAGTTGGTTCCTCCCTTCAGGAGGCAGAGGCAGGTGGATCTCTGTGAGTTACAAGCCAGTCTGTTCTACATAGTGAGTTCCACACCAGTCAGAGCTATGTTAAGAGACACTGTCTCAAAATAACAAAACAAACCAACAAAACCTAACACAACTCTTTCAGTGTTATTTTATTTGAGTTAAAGCTTAAAAAATTATCCTTCTTTACTTTGTCTATGTATGTGCATGTGTGGAGGTCAGGGGACAACTTGTAGGGTTTGGTTGTCGGTTACCATATAGGCCCCAGGGATTGAACTGTTGCTGGCTGGTTTAGCAGCAATCACCATTACCCATGGAACCATATCACTGGCCCAGGTTTGGTTTTCTTTTTTCTTTCTTTTTTTTTTTTTTTAAAGACCGTCTTGCTATATAACTCAGGCTTGCCCTATGCTCACTATGTAGCCTGGGGTGTCCTCAAACTTTTGGTAATCTTCCTGCCTCAGAAGCCTGAGGTTTGCACCACCTTGCCTGGCTTAGCACTGTTTTCCTCTTTTGACGTTGGACCATTACATTTGTTCTCTTAATTACATCAGTGAAGGCAGCAAGCAGAGTGTTTAACTCTACCGTGCCCGTGCCATGGTATGTTGAATAAAAACCACACTAGTCAGAGTAATCTTGAGAGGTGGCTCATGCAGGCCTCACTTGACTGGGCTTGCCTCAGGAGGGTTCAGCGTTCACAAGCTTCTCAGCTTCCTTAAACCTGGAAGCAGATGTCAACTGCTCGTCCTCAGAGTGATGACGGAGATGACAGTATCGGGGAGAAGCCATGATTCTTCTTACATGCAAGGATCAGAATTGCCTCCCCATCACTCTCCCTCACCTTTTACGTGATAAGAAGTCACATGTCCATCTCCATCACCAGTGGAGAGATGTTCTGCCAAGGCCGACATGGTGATGCAAGCAAACTCCAAGGTCTTTATGCTGGTTCCTGATGCTCCTGGGAATGATTCCATTAGAAATTATTCTGAGAGCCAGGAGTGATGAAGCTGGCTGTGTTGAGTAATCTCAGTACTCAGGGGGTGGAGGCAGCAGGATTGGGAGCTCAAGGCTAGTCTGGGCTTCATAATAAGACTGACATAAAATGAGTGAGTAAACAAGTAAATAAGCAACAAACAAACGATTCCAACTTTTGAGTTATAAGATACACATCTTTACCAGAGTGTTCTATTTTATCAAATGTTTAAATCAAGACTTTTAGTCAACGGGTCCACTGGGATTTGTGGAAAGTGGTATGGTTTTCTTTAGTATGATGAATTATATGAGTTGCCTCATGAAGAAGCATCTTGAATTACTAGTATCAGCCCCAAGGCTGAGGCATGCTACCCCTTTCAAATGCATATGTGTGCATTCTACTTGCGCATGTGTTCCTTGGGACTTCTGCATGTCACTGCCATAATGACAGCACATGTAGCTGCTCATGACTGGAGTTCAGATGCTACATGAAAGTGATGTCTGCCGTAGAAACTGAACGTGAAGCCCGAACACGTGGCTTTCTCTACCTGGTGGACACACACAGTACATGTGCTCTCTCTCTCTCTCTCTCTCTCTCTCTCTCTCTCTCTCTCTCTCTCTCTCTCTCTCTTGTATTCCCCGACTTTCTGGAGCTGAGCCCCTGCCCCAGCCAGCAGCAGAGTCATCAGGGAAACAGCTGACAGCATACAGTGTGTTCCTGTGTTAAGCAGTGGGTCGGTATCACAAAACCGGCTTCCTACCTGATATCCTTCTTATGGTATCATTTCTAGTTTCATTACTGCGGCTGTGATAAAACACCCTAACTACAAGCAAGTCAGGGAGGAAGGGTTTATTCTGATTCATAATCCCAGGTATAAGTCCATCATAGCCAAGAAGACAAGGCTGCAGGAACTTATAACAGCCGAGCACATCGGTTCCATGGTTAGGAGTGGAGAGAAATGGACGCATGCGTGTTCTATGTTCAGCTCGCTTTGCGGTGCTCAGGGAATGAAGTCAAGTAGTGGTGCTACCACTCTCAGGCTGGATGCTCCCACATCAGTTAAGGCAATCAATGCAACCCTCAGAAGACATGCCCACAGGTCAACCAAATCTAGACAGTCTGACTCTGAGACTCTGTCCTTAGGTGATTGCAAGCTATCACATTGGGTATCTGAGGATTGCAACACAAATGTAGGGGCACCTGTGCCATCATTTCTGCCTATTCTACTATTTTGGCATCTTGTCTTTACTTTTTTTTGCTGGTTCTTGGTCTCTGGTCTCACTCTTGTACAGTATTTGGGAGCACGGAGTTCCCCTCTCCTTGAGGAGTCTCTCGGTGGAGGGCAAGGCTAGTCCTGCAGCGGATATATGTTTTTGACAGCGCTCTCCTTTTTGGCCCTGAGAAATGAGGCTCATTTTCACTATTGATGCTTTCTTTATAAATCGCTCATTTTGTCCATTTGTTTTTGTTTCTTTTCAAAGATCTGAGCTGAGTTCTCTATTATAATTCTGTCCCTTCCCCCCGTGTGTGGTTATTTTCCCATTATCTCTTCTAATTGTGTCTATCTGAGTCCCCTTTCTTTCAGGATTAGTCTAAACAGTGTTAATCTATGTGATTCCATGAATGTGTGGCTCCACCCTAGAAAACTGTCATCTGTCCAAACCCACCATGACACCTGTATTCACACCAGCCCCAACACCTTTATCCCTGCCTCCCCTGTCCTCACCTCCAATCCTGCTACTTTTGTTCCCTTTTTGTTCCTCCATGTCACCCTAAAGGCAGCTGGGCCAAGTGGCCATGTACTGGCACCTCTAAGACCACGGGCCGAAACAAGCCAATCTTTTTCTTTTAATGTTGTTTTTCTTAGGCATTTTGCTATTGTGATGGAGATCTGGCTAACATGGGTAGACTGTAGCACAAGACACTCGTGATAGTCTCTGTGTCCCATTGTCATCTGGGAGTGGTCCTATGACCCAAATCTCAAAGACTTAAGCAGACCTGGCTGTTTCTACTGGTTCTTGGGAAACTGAGGCTCCCCCAATATAAAGAAGGCTTGGTATGGCTGGGAAAGTCTTTTCTTCTCTTTATACTTCCTGGTAGGAACTAGAACACGGCTTGTGGAACAGCAGCAGCCTTCTCGTCAACTTGAAGAAAAG
Organism: Rattus rattus; assembly: GCF_011064425.1. Taxonomy (NCBI): domain Eukaryota; kingdom Metazoa; phylum Chordata; class Mammalia; order Rodentia; family Muridae; genus Rattus; species Rattus rattus. The sequence goes on along the minus strand of NC_046166.1, from coordinate 1,376,181 downwards.
GGCAAACACACTGGCCTTGATTGCATTTGCAGCCATCCTTCTTGTGCAGGAAAATGGCTGGCCGCTGTTTGTTCAAATGACTGTGGGTGAGTTTTCCATGACAGCAGAATCTATTCCTACTGGCATAGCTACCTGCTACTCCATGACAAACTGCACTGAAGTGTAAAGAAAAAAAAAAACCTCAGCCATATTTTAAAAATCTCATGACCAGGAATTCATGATCAGGAATTCTGTCAGGGTACAGTGGGGTACCTCATCCTTTATCTTATGTTCTTTGGGGTTTGTGAGAGGTGGCAGTAGCAAATCAGCCCTGTGAGGTATGCTAGTCTGGGATACTCAAGATGGTTCTTCCCGCACAGGATCTATTGGTTGGGCAGGATGGCCAATGCTCTGCCTGACATTCCTTGGCCTCCAGGAAGGCTCACTGTAAAGGCTTAAGCTTCTGTTCAACGTGGTCCTCTGGTGGTATGGAGATGTAAATAACACCCACAGCAGTTAGCTCTCTGGAGAGCTGGTATACCTAGAAGGTGGGCACTGCTTCAGTCTTCATCTGCCAGCTTTGCTTAGAGGAGCCCCAGACTGCAGAGTTTCAATGGGTAGAGGGGCACTACCCACTGTAGTGGCAGTGAGTCTGGGGATAAGAGGTTAGAGCTATCTTAGAGACAAGAAGAAGTTATGTGGTAGACAGATAGGCACAACACTCAGTTCCAGCCTTGACTCCTTCTGTGACCTGGGTGTCCACTATCCATGTGAAACCTATGGTAAGTGTCCAGACACCCTGACCTCAGAACATGGACCTCTCATCTGACCCTCAGCTCTGGCCCATTGAACTCCTTGTATCTTTCACTACCACAAGGGCTCTCTCCAGACTCTGGGCTTTGGGGTGAGCTTCCTGTGATGCCTGACAGGCCTTCCTCTCCATTCTTCCTACTCCTTATCCTTCACAGCCTACCCCAACTGCCCTCCTAGCAGCTTCTCTTTCTGCTCTCCCCACCCCCTGTGAGCTCACATGCCAGCCTGGCCCATCTGTTTGGACTCTTGGCACTTATCTGAGAATGTGAGAGCTTTCAGCCATTAGCCCTGTGACTTTCACCTTCCTGTCCCAGTTCCCAGCATGGCAGCAGTACAGAGTGGCTGCAGAAGAAAATGGGAGAGGCTGAAGACTCCTTCAGAATACAGGACACACTGATGGGAGAGCCTCAGGGGGTCTACCCTGTTAGCACTCTGCCTTGAGCCCTCCCTGAGAACTGGAATTGGGGCTGTAGTTCTCCCTAACCTCTTGAAGGCAACAGAAGAGTGAGCATCTAGCCGAAGACTGGAGGCCGTGGTGCTCCTGACCCTGAATAGCCAAGGTTAGAGGCTGTGTGCACTGATTCAGTTCCAGTCTATATAAGGAGCCCTGTGAGAACTGCAGCTCAGCACCCCAAGAGAGTCCCCAGGGGCCTCTGCCTCTCTCAGTTGTCATGAAATCCAACACTAATTTGAAAACACTTGTTTTGCTTCCAACTTTCTATCTCAAAAATTTTAATTGTGCTATACTATGTTTCATAAGATCATTCTCATGTAAGCACATGATAAATTTGAGGGCATGCCCCCAAGCCTCTTTTTGGTTCTCCCCACTTCTGCTAAGGTTCCCCTTTCCCCTCTAAGTTTTGCTTCTACAGTGACAACTTTGCTGTAGATGTTTATGTGTCTATAGAGAATCTATAAAACCTAAGACTTCTAAGTGAGAGGAAACATGTGCTAATTGTCTTTCTGAGATTGGCGTAATCCATTTAATACGATTGCTTCCACTGGCATTCATTGGTTCACAGACAACAGTCTCACTCTTTATGGATGCAAAGACTTCCACTTATTTTCTCCACCCCTCCGTGTATTAGATCTATAACTTAGCTATTACTCAGAGGTCTGTGACAGACATTGGCATGAAAGGATCTCTGTGGTAAGGTGACCTGGAGTCCTTCAGTTCAACACCCAGGAGTACTACAGCCAGGTCATAACATTGGGACTGTTGTTTTTCGGCTAGTTTCCATGCCTATTGGTATTATATGTGGGCTCCCTTTCCTATGCCTTCTCCAGAACTTGTTGTTACTTGATTTCTCAATGACTGGCGTTCTGCCTGAGTCACTGAGATAAAGATGAAATGAAGGTCAATGAACTTCATATGAATAAATGCTCATGCTTACCAGCTATGGTAGTTTGAATATGCTTGGCCCAGGGAGAGGCACTATTAAGAGGTGTGGCCTTGTTAAAGTAGTGTAGTCTTGTTGGAGGAAGTGTGTCCCTGGGGTGGGGAGATGTCTTTGAGACCCTCCTCCTAGTTGCTTGGAGATAGTCTTCGCCTGATTGCCTTCCAATCAAGATGTAGAACACTTCTTGAACTATACCTGCCTGGATGCTGCCATGCTCCTGCTATGATGATAATGGATTGACCCTCTGAACCTGTGAGCCAGCCCTAATTAAATGTTGTCCTTTATAAGAGCTGACTTGATCATGATGTCTGTTCACAGTAATGGAAACCCTAAGACACCAGCTATCAGAAGAGTCTCAATCAAAGACACATTGAGATTCCATCTCACCCCACTTGGAAAACAATTGTTTTGAACCTGGCTTTTTGCTGAGAAACTCACAAACACAGTGCTGGTCAGCTGTGGGGAAAAGTTCCCAGCTGACCCCGGAGCCTGAGGAAAGAGAACAGGCTCTAGAAGTGGACAAGGCTGCAGCTGTAGGACTTCAGAGCACAGCCACAGAGCATCAAGCCCCAAAGGGCATTGGTTCTTCTCTTGAGCTGGTGCCATAGCAGAGAGTTCTTTGTGCATGAGCAAGATGAGAAGAATGGGTTTGGAAAGGTGAGTCTGGCTATCACTGGAGACTGAGTTGGAGGAGGTAGGACGGAGGAGACTTTGGGAGACTCTTTCAGTCCCCTGATGACAGGTGATGGTGGTAGGCAGTGTGGAATGGTGGGGATGCTGGCAAGAAGAGAAATGCAAGGACATCAAGGATGGTGGCAGGGACTTCCCTGGAACAACTTCTGGGAGGTGGCAGTGGAAAGGCTGAGGAAGAGGACAGGATTCCAGGTTGTTGCTGGTCCCCAGAGCAACTGAACGCACAGTGACAGTCCCTAGTGTGGGTCACAGGGGCCCTTCTCAGTATCTGTAAATGCCTGGGTTCTACTCTAGGCTCTTTTCTGGCCTGTGTGCCTGTGCTAGGGCCCAGCACGCACAATAGGACATCCATGTCTTTAATAGGCAGCACCATTTTGCTTAGAACTGCATAAGAACATTCCAGGAAGATGGAAAAGTAGGAGAAAAGTAAAGGGCAGCACTAGAGCAGCGGGGGAGTCTAGCATGACCAGCTATGAAACTGGAAGAAGGGGAGTCAGGGGGGATGACATAAGCTCATTCTCCAGAAGTAGGGCTCCCCCTCAAACTTCAGAAGGTCTGAGAAGCTTCAAGTAACCTTATTTTATTGACAGTAGTTACCCAGAAAATGTACGTGTCCAGAAAGAGTCTGAGGTGGAGCAGGGGAGTGACATGATCCATTGGTGATGTCTGCTGAGGTGGAGGCGGAGGAGTGAAGTGATCCATTGGCGATGTCTGATGCGGCTGCAATAGAGCTCAGAGGGCTGTGGACTTTCTCACCTATAAGAAAGATCCATGAGGCATGTGGCCTTCAAGATGCTTGTGGCGGGAGTCTGGCTGGAAATGGTGATGCTTGGGGCCATGATGCCAGTCAGCCAAAGCGGAGTTTGAAAATACCCAAGGAATAATTGCATTTGGAGAGCTAAGAGAATACCTCACCATAACACCTCCTTTAATGAGAATGAGGACATGAAGGAAGAAGAAGAAACAACAGGAGAAATGCCCCCCCCCATCCACAGAACTTCCTCTGTCCTCTGGCACACAAACACCGCCAGCGAGAGCACACATGCCTAGCAGTGACCCCCACATAGGATACTTCCTGTGTCCCCTCTCCTCCTCCTTGTAAAATCAGTGCATAATTACCAGAAGGCATTTTTAACTGAATTTTAGATGAGCATTTTGACAAAATATAATATTGGCAGCAATCGTTATCAAACATTCATGTGTAGCAGGAGAGATAAAGCCCGGATCCATAATTCATACGGCGTGTGTATTACCAAGCCTGCACCAGGGGCTGAATCTCAATGAAGCTGCCCGAGTGCTATTTTCTGCCAGACGCAGGCTTTCACCATTTACATTATTCACTAGGTTTTCCAGAACAGTAAATCTTAAATATATATTTGTGTTGGGAAGAGCATGTGTGCATGTCTGTATACACACAGAGGGATGAGCACCCATTTGGGCATCCAGTCAGTGAGTGTGCGCTCCAGCTGGAGGGGCCACTGTGACATCAGGAAGCCTTGGTGTAGACATACGTCACCGTGGACTCCCCTGCTCTGTGCACAGGCAGTAAATCCACCCGCCCCAGGACTTCCATCTTCAGACCCCCTAGCACTGCCCTTGGAAACTTGAAATGCAGTGGACCATAGCAAGTATGACTGTGGCAGCTTAAGAGCCAAGCTTCTTCAAGTCTACTCTCTGCCGTGTGTGACAGGAACTCTCCCCTGAGACTACAAGGTTCAGTTAGGAAGAGAACACTCTGAAGGATGGCTGGGTTCTGTCTCTTTCTGTTGTGGCATGGCACTTCACGCACGGGTGTTTGCTTGTCACCAGTACACAGAAGGTTCATGGTTCTTCTTTGACCCCCACTTCCCAAGATCCATTCAGTTAAAAGTGATATTTGTTTTCATGGAATCTCACAGGACATATTCAGTGGGGGCCATACAATTTCATTGTCCTCACGATTATGATTTTGCTGTCCCATTCAACTGCCTGCCCTTCTTCCCTAGTTTCTCCACAGAGAAAGATTTTCCCAGCAGCCCTAAGCTCTCAGATTCCCCACACCACCAGTGAGTACATCCACAGCACTTCTGGCCAACAGATGAGCTGCCTGTCACCCTAAAGTATAGGATCCTGTGCTTTTAGCCCAGAAGCGGGTCCATGGGGTCTTTGTGTTCTCCATTCCTCTGCTCTTCCTCCCATGGTCTGTGTGGTGTTTGCTAGGAACCTCCCACACCCACTTCAGGACCAGGAGACTAGAATCTGGTTCATTGTCTGAGGCTAAGTTCATTTCAAGGAGTCCTTCAAGCAGAGTTCTGTCTGTTCCCAACTCTACAGCTGCTAGATGTGTTCCCGAGAAGCTCTTCCCTGCCTCTTGCCCCACAGGTATGACTTGTGTGTCTGATTTAACCCCATTGACATCAGCCTCTCCCTCCTCCACCACACTTCACTCTCCATGGGTACCCATCCCAAGTCAGTCTCTAGTGAACTTATTGTAGGCCAGACCCATGGCAATCTTAGAACTTGGCCAGGCTTTGGAGTGGTCTAAGGGAGTAGAATCCAGGTAGGATGATGGAGGCTCATCTGTTGGCCAGAAGCATTGTAGATGTACCCATTGGTGGTGTGGAGAATCTGAGATCTGGTTGGAGATGACAACACTTGGGGATGCTGGGAAAAATCTTTGCGGAGGAACTAGGCTGGAGGGAAGTAGGGCAGGCAGTTGGAAAGGACAGCAAAATCATAATCATAAGGACAATGAAATTCCATGGCCCCCTCTGAATGCAATCTATTGATTGGAAACAAACAATAAAAAGCCCTGCATGAATAATTAGCAACTTAAGGCTGAGTGTGAAAGTCACAGGCTTTCCTATCTCTACTGGGAGTTTCAGTTCTGCAGTAAGAGGTGGGGGCAAGACACTGAGGTTGAAGATCCAGGCTAGGTTGCAGGCAGAGCTCCAAATACAGGCTTTTGCTGTCTTGACCCCAGGTGAGTTGGCTAGGTCAAGGTCTCAGTCTGGTTGAGAAGGAACAGGATGATGGAAATTGCATTGGAGGTGTTTGGATCAGTGACTTTGAATATTTGGTAATCAGGTCTACTGAGTTGACACCATTTTCTAGTGTCGGAGATCAGTGTTATGCCCTTGTTTGAAGTAGTGCTAGATTCTGCCTTATAGAGGCTCATGCTCTCTTCCTTTCCTGGTCACAGCTAAGAGCTAGGATCATACCTACAAGGAACAGCCAGGATAGTGCTGGGTCTTCTAAGGGGAGGGAAGAAATTGGTCTGGGTTGGTCAGGAGTGTGGCTAAGGACTAAGGGTTAAGAGTAGATGCTTGACAGGCTGGGAGTAGGAGAAAAGGTGAAAGCCAGAGGCCACACAAGGCAGAGCTTACTGACATGGTACCTCCTCTGTTTGGGAGTAGAGGCTAACATGCTGCTCTTGAGGACCATGGAGCTGGGAAAATAAGGTCCATACTCTGAGCAGAATTGCCACCATAATTGTGGCAGGTGTCTGGAGGAGCCAAAGACGCAGAAAAGAAGGCACGATGGCCGGCTGGATTCCATCCCTACTGATCCCACAGCAGGGCCCTGACTCTGCCATCCCGCCCACAGTGACAGACATTTCCAATACAGGGGCAGACCTCTTGGTAGTGGCTTTTATCTCTTAGACAAGGATTGGCAGCAGGTGACATCAGCAGTAACAGTGAGGACAGGTATGAGATTACCATCTCAGAAACTGGTAGCCATGGTGATCTCCATGAGTAGTAAAAGGGGAGAGTGATGGCCAGGTGACCTAACCTGCAGATTCATGCTTGTGGCTGATGGAAGAGGATGTTTCTAGGGCAGGGGGGCTAACCATGTCTCCTTTTTCAGGATGTAGAACTCTTGATACTAAAATCAAGGAAGTTCTGCGCCTGCTGAGGTGAGTGGGTCACCTTGTCTTTGGAGAAACTAACAGAATATACACACACCACAACACACACATACTCACATACACCTATACCTGAGTACGCAACTGAAGGATAGAGCCCTGGCTGTCCTGAGCAAGGACCCCATGCCATCAGGGCAGTTATGTATGGGGGTGACTGTCCAGAGCTTTTAGGTCCTATGTAATGATAACCACAGGTACTCCAAGTTGGCACCAGGATTCTCCCAGCCACAGTTAAAAGGATACACACTTAATTCACTAGCCAAAGCCTACTAGAAGGGTATAGGGCTTGGAGGATGAGCATCAGTAACCTCTCGGAGCTGAGCAGAGGAGCCTACTGTAACACTGTGGTTAGGTGGGGGTGGGTGCATTGGATATATGATGTCTCTTCTATGTCAAGGAAGGGTTCCCCAGGAGAACCCCTTCTCATGGAGTGAGATCTTCAACAGGCATCTGTTCACTCTCTGGTTCTCCACCAACTATGCAAAGAGCGCAACTGTGTAGGTAACTGGTAGGCCAGGACATCTGTTTGTGGATTTAGGAATGTCATCATAATGAAAAATAACCAGATGAGCAAGAAGTAGCAGAGGCTCCTGAGTTCCAGGACACAAAGCTATGAGGACCTGTTAGGGCCACCATGTCCATGACAGCTGTATGGGATGGGAGCTGTGAGCACATGTGCACCACCAGAGAAAGGACCTTCTACCACCACAAAGGAAGAAAGCACAGGAAAACACCCAGTGGGCCTGCTGAGCCCTGCACTAACAATGGAGATTTCGAGGTAACTAGAGATGGCTAAGAATTCACCCTGCAATTTCTGAAGGCAGGGAAGGTCAAGACTGAGGGATTGGCATACGAAGTCCTTGCTGTGTGTAAGCCCATAGTGTGGAGGGGAGAGAAGGAGGGGGAGGAAGTGGGGAAGTAGGGGGTGGAGTTTGTCCTTCTGTAAGAGCCTCACTGCTGTGAGAACAGCACTAACTTGTCCTTGAGCAGGAGCAGAGACTATCTTACCTCACTCTGTAGTGCTCTCATCCCTTTGAAGCAATGAGTTTCAGCATTCTTCCTGGTCGTTCTCCTCAAAATGCAGCAGTCCATCTGAGCTTTGATTCTTTCTTGTAAAGAAGGTGAATGCTAATCAAGTCTCTTTGGCCATCTTGGATTCTTCTTCTTCCTCTGGCATCTGTTTCTAGATCGTGCTAACCGTATTCCTTTTGACAAACAAAATGCATAGTTTATTTTTTCACCTTTATTTTAGACCCTATAAATTGATCAATATGCCCTAAGTTAGTAATTATTTTAAGCAGGCCATGCCATTCATTTGGCTTTAAAAAACTCACTCTATTTTTTTAAATTGTTGTTTATTGATGGATTAAAACACTAAAATAATTTCATGATGAAAGATTTTATGTCCAGGGGATGGGGAGGTGATTCAGTCGGTAAATGCTTGCTGTGCCAGCATGAGGTCTTGTGATCAGATTCCTCACACCCATATAAAAGCTAGGCAGGCATGACGGTGCTTGTCTCTAACCTCAGTGTTAGAGGCAGTGTACAGGCAGGTCTCTGGAGCACACTGGTCAGTCAGTCTAGCAAAAGTGGTGAGAGACTGTGTCTCCAAAACCCTGGTAGAGAGCTGGTAAGACAACTCAACTAGTAGAGACACTCACTGCTGAAGCCTGGAACCTTGAGTTCAAAGTAAATGTTGACAGAACTGATTCCTCTAAGTTGTCCTCTGACTCCATACATGAGCTGTAGCATACCTAAGGACAGAGAGACACACAGAAACACAGGGACAGACACAGACACATTCATACACACTTCCCCCCTAAATCTTGATAGTGTTAAAACATTATAGCTCTTACCCAGAGTGGACAGTCAGCTTTTGAGGCTTTGACGCTGAGCGCAGAACGTGGAATCTTCCATTCATTTTTGTGGTTGACTGTCCTATACAGTTCTTCCTCATCTTCATGTACCACCCCTTTGTTTGTTTGTTTGTTTGTTTTGTTTGTCTTTTGAGACAGAGTCTCACAGTGTACCTCTGGCTGAACTGGAACTCACTTTGTAGACTAGTCTGACCTCGAGCTCACAGAGATCTGCCTGTCTCTGCTTCCCAAGTGCTAGGATTAAAAGAGTGTACCGCTATGCCTGGCTCCATTCCTACCTCTTAAAAGATTTTGGGACCAATCTTTTGGTCAGGTATCTTGCTTTTCTAACTTAAATGACCTGAAAATCTGACCAGTTCCCTCTGTGGTCATTCCAGTGTAGTCATTCAGTGAGCCAGTTCAGGGCTTCCGGTGTGTGTGTGTGTGTGTGTGTGTGTGTGTGTGTGTGTGTGTGTGTGTGTGTGTGTGTGTTGTTAACTGCCTTCCTGGACTGGAGCAGGTGGTGAACAGCATCTGAAAGACTGAGATTTTCTCTGCTTCTCTCCCCTTTTTGAGTTCACCATACCGTTATCTCCCCTCCCCTGGCTTCCATCCTAAGTATTCTACCTCATTCCTTTGCAGAGTCCTCCCAGCATCCTTTGCAGCAGGTATCAGCTCTGCTTCAACCCCTTAGAGTGGCAAGTAACTGGCTGGTCCAGGCCACATGGTTGTTAAGTAGTAGAACGAAGTTCATATCTGGTTTGACTGTCCCCAGACAAACTGGCAAATACAGTTCCTCCAGGGTGTGATAGGTTGGCTCTTCCAGGAAGTGATTCCTAGGGCTGGGTCTCTCTCCCTGTAGGGTGCCACAGAAGTGGAGGACTGGCAGCTGGGGCCAGGCCAGCCTAACAGAAGTAAAGATCTGTGGTCTTGAGCACTTTGGAGACGAGATGAATTACAGAAGACGAGATTGTGGGACAGTGGGAGTTAAGCATGTGTGTTC